>NW_028227323.1:487210-622736 GCF_978045245.1 Mus caroli | reverse complement strand
AAAGCGTCGAAAATGAGAAAATCACACTGTAGGACCGAGTGTGCCGAGAAACCCTGAAAACGTGGCAAATTAAAAATACACGGTGTAGGACCCAGAATATGGTAAGAAACCCTGAAAAAAGTAGAAAATTAAAATCTCAGAGTGAAGTACCCCAAGAATTGCGAAAAAACTTGAAAATCGTGGAAAATGAGAAAATCACACTGCTGGACCCAGAATATGCCGATAAACCCTGAAAAACGTGAAAATTAAAAATTCACATTGTCGGACACAGAATATGGCAAGAATCATGAAAAAAGTGGAAAATTAAAAATTCACACTGTATTACCCAGTATATGGCGAGAAATATTGAAAACGTGGAAAATTAAAAAATCACACTGAAGTACCCCTTATATGGCAAGAAAACCTGAAAAACAAGGAAAATTCAAAACTCACACTAAAGGACCCAGAATATGGCGAGAAATCCTAAAAAAAAAAAGATGGAAAATGAGAATAATCACACTATAGAATCCAGATTTGGAAAAAAAAATTGAAAAACGTCGAAAATGAGAAAATCACACTGTAGGACCCAGAATATGCCGAGAAACCCTGAAAACATGGAAAATTAAAAATACACGCTGTAGGACCCAGAATATGGCGAGAAACCCTGAAAAAAGTAGAAAATTACAAACTCACACTGAAGGACCCCAAATATGGCTAGAAAACCTGAAAAATGTGGAAAATGAGAAAATCACACTGCAGGACCCAGAAAATGCCAAGAAACCCTGAAAAACGTGAAAATTAAAAATTCACACTGTTGGACACAGAATATGGCGAGAAATACTGAAAAACGTGGAAAATTTAAAATTCACACTGAAGGTCCTGGAATATGTCAAGAAAAGCTGAAAAACGTGGAAATGAGAAAAATCACACTGTGGGACCCATAATATGACGGAAAAACATGAAAAACGAGGAAAATTAAAAATTAACACTAAAGTGCCTGGCTTATGGCGAGAAAACCTAAAAAACGAGGAAAACTCAAAACTCACGCTGTAGGACACAGAATATGTCGAGAAACCCTGAAAAATTAGAAAATTAAAAACTCACACTGAAGAAACCCAAATATGGCGAGAGAACATGAAAAATGTAGAAAATTAAAAATTCACACTAAAGGACCCAGAACATCGCAATAAAACCTGAAAAACGAGGAAAAATCAAAACTCACTATGTAGGACCCAGAATATGGCAAGAAAACCTGAAAAAGGAGGAAAACTCAAAACTCACACTGTAGAACCCAGAATATGGCCAGAAAACCTGAAAAAGGTGGAAAATGAGAATAATCACACTCTAGGACAGAGAATATGCGGAGAAACCCTGAAAACGTGGAAAATTAAAAACACACGCTGTAGAACCCAGAATATGGCGAGAAAACCTGAGAAAAGTAGAAAATTACATACTCACACTGAAGGACTCCAAATTTGGTAGAAAACCTGATAAAGGTGGAAAATGAGAAAATCACACTGTAGCACCCAGAATTAAAAAAAAAAACGTGAAAAACGTGGAAAATGAGAAAATCACACTGCAGAACACAGATAATGCTGAGAAACCCTGAAAAACGTGGAAATGAGAAAATCACACTGTAGGACCCAGAATTGGAAAAAAACTTGAAAAACTTGTAAAATGAGAAAATCACACTGTAGGTCCCAGAATATGGCGAGAAACCCCGAAAAACATGCAAAATTAAATATAAACGCTGTAGGACCCAGAATAAGGCAAGAAACCCTGTAAAAAGTAGATAATTAAAAACTCACACTGAAAGACCTGGAATATGGCGACAAAACCAGAAAAACATGGAAAATTAATAACTCACACTCAAGGATTTGGAATATAGGGAGAAAACCTTAAAAATGTGGAAAATTATCAACTCACTCAGAAAGACCTGGAATATGGCCAGAAAACCTGAAAAACGTGGAAGGACATAGAATATGGCGAGAAATCTTGAAAAAGGTAGAAAATTAAAAATTCACACTGTAGGACCCAAAATATGTTGAGAAACCCTGAAAAACGTGGAAAATTAAAACCTCACACTGAAGGACTTGGAATATGATGAAAAACCCTGAAAAAAGTGGAAAATTAAAAATTCCCACTTAAGGACATAGAATATGGCAAGAAACCCTGAAAAAGGTGGAAAAACAGAAATTCCCACTGTAGGACACAAAATTGCGAAAATAACTTGAAAAGGGGGGAAAATGAGAAAAACATACTGTAAGACCCAGAATATGCGAGAAAACCCTGAAAAACGTGAAAAGTAAAAATTCACAAGGTCAGACCTAGAACATGAAGAGAAACCATGAAAAAAGTGGAAAATTAAAAATTCACACTGTGCTACCCAGAATATGGGGAGAAACACTGAAAAATGTGGAAAATTAAAAATTTACACTGAAGGACCTGGAATATGGCACAAAAACCTGAAAAACTTGGAAATGAGAAAATCACACTGTAGGACACAGAATATGATGAAAACTCCTGAAAAACATGGAAAATTAAAAATTCACACTGAAGGACCCGGAATATGGCTACAAAACCAGAAAAAATAAAAACTCACACTGAAGGACCCAGAATATGGCGAGATAACCTGAAAAAAGTAGAAAATTAAAAATTCACACTGAAAGACCCCGAATATGGCGAGAAAACCTGAAAGGTGGAAAATGAGAATAATCACACTGTAGGACCCAGAATTGCGAAAAAACATGAAAAATATCGAAAATGAGAAAATCACACTGTAGGACCCAGAATGTGCCAAGAAACCATGAAAAACGTGGAAAATTAAAAACACACACTATAGGACCCAGAATATGGCCAGAAACCCTGAAAAAGTACAAAATTAAAAACTCACACTGAAGGACCCCAAATATTGCGATTAAACCTGAAAAAAGTGGAAAATGAGAAAATCACACTGTATTACCCAGAATATGGCAAGAAATACTGAAAAACCTGGAAAATTAAAAATTCACACTGAAGGACGTGGAATATGGCTAGAAAACCTGAAAAACATGGAAATGAGAAAATCACACTGTAAGACCCAGAATATAACGAAAAAACCTGAAAAACGTGGAAAATAAAAAATTCACACTGAAGGACCCGGAATATGTAGAGAAACCCTGAAAAACGTGAAAATTAAAAATTCACACTGAAGGACCCAGAATATGTCGAGAAAACCTGAAAAACGAGGAAAATTAAAACCTCACACTGAAGGATCCCGAATATGGCGAGAAAACCTGAAAAAGTTTAAAAATGATAATAATCACACTGTAGGACCCAGAATTGCGAAAAAATTTGTAAAAAGTCCTAAATGAGAAAATCACACTGTAGGACCCAGAATATGGCGAGAAACCCTGAAAAAAGTAGAAAATTAAAAACTCACACTGAAGGACCCCGAATATGGAGAGAAAACCTGAAAAAGGTGGAAAATGAGATAATCACAGTGTAGAACCAAGAATATGCCACGAAACCCTGAAAAACGTGGAAAATTAAAAATATACACAATAGGACCCAGAATATGGCGAGAAAACCTGAAAAAATTAGAAAATTAAAAACTCACACTGAAGGACCCAAAATATGGCGAGGAACCCTGAAAGGTGGAAAATGAGAAATCACAGTGATTAACGAAAAAACTTGAAAAACATCGAAAATGAGAAAATCACAGTGGAGGACCCAGAATATGCCTAGAAACACTGAATACATGAAAATTAAAAATTCACACTGTATTTCCCAGAATATGGCAAGAAATACTAAAAAACGAGGAAAAGTAAAAATTCACACTGAAGGACCTGGAATATGGCAAGAAAACCAGAAAAACAAGGAACATTAAAAATTCAAACTGAAGGACCCAGAATATGGCGAAAAACCCTGAAAAAAGTAGAAAATTAAAAGCTCACACTGAAGGACCCCAAATATGGCGAAAAAAACCTGAAAAAGGTGGGAAAATGAGAAAACCACACTGTAGGACCTAGAATTACGAAAAAACTTGAAAAACTAGGAAATTAGAAACTCACACTGAAGGACCCCGAATATGGCGAGAAAACCTGAAAAAAGGTGGAAAATGAGAAAATCACACTGTAGGACCCAGAATTGCGAAAAAACTTGAAAACGGTCGAAAATAAAAAAAAAAAAAATCACACTGTAGGACCCAGAATATGCGGAGAAACCCTTGAAAAACGTGGAAAAATAAAATACACGCTGTAGGAACCAGAATATATTGAGAAACCCTGAAAAAGTAGAAAATCAAAAACTCACACTGAAGGACCCCAAATATGGGGAGAAATCCTGAAAAACGTGGAAATGAGAAAATCACACTCTAGGACCAAGAATATGACGAAAAAATCTGAAAAACGAGGAAAATTAAAAATTCACACTGAAGGACCGGGAATATGGCAAGAAAACCTGAAAAACGAGGAAAATTAAAAACACAAACTGAAGGACCCGGAATATGGAGAGAAAACATGAAAAACATGGAAAATTAAATATTCACACTGAAGGACCCAGAATATGCTGAGAAAACCTGAAAAAGTTGGATAATGAGCATTTCACAGTGTAGGACACAGAACATGACGAAAAAAAACTTAAAAACGTTTAAAATTAAAAATTCACACTGTAGGACCAGAATATGGCGAGAAACCCAGAGAAACGTGGAAAATTTAAAAATCACACTGTAGGACACAGAATATGGCGATTAACCCTGTAAAAAGTAGAATATTAAAAACTCACACTGAAGTACCCCGAAAATGGCAAGAAAACCTGAAAAATGTGGAAAATGAGAAAATCACACTGTAGGATCCAGAATTGTGAAACAAAAAACTTGAAAAATGTCAAAAATGAGAAAATCACACTGTAGGACCCAGAATAGGCCGAGTAACCCTGAAAAACGTGGAAAATTAAAAATACATGCTGTAGGACCCAGAATATGGCGAGAAACCCTGAAAAAAGTAGAAAATTACAAACTCACACCGAAGGACCCCAAATATGGCGAGAAAACCTGAAAAAGGTGGAAAATGAGAAAATCACACTGTAGGACCCAGAATTACGAAAAAACTTTAAAAACGTGGAAAATGAGAAAATCACTCTTCAGGACCCAAAATATGCCAAGAAACCGTGAAAAACGTGAAAATTAAAAATTCACACTGTCAGACCCACATTATGGCGAGAAACCTTGAAAAAAATTGGACAATAAAAATTCACACTGTATTACCCAGAATACGGCCAGCAACCCTGAAAAAAGTAGATAACTATAAACTCACACTGATGGATGAGGATATGGCTAGAAAACATGAAAAAGGTGGAAAATGAGAAAATCACACTGCAGGACCCAGAATATGCTGAGAATCCCTGAAAATCGTGGAAAATTAAAAATTCACACTGAAGGACCCGGAATTTGGCGAGAAAACCTGACAAACGAGGAAAAATAAAAATTCACACTGTATTACCCAAAATATGGGGAGAAATACTGAAAAACGTGGAAAATTAAAAATTCACACTGCAGGACCTGGAATATGGCAAGAAATCCTGAAAAACTTGGAAACGAGAATATCACACTGTAGGACCCAGAATATGATGAAAAAACCTGAAAAACGTGGAAAATTAAAAATTCACACTATAGGACCCTGAATATGGCGAGAAACACTGAAAAAGGAAAAAAACGAGAAAATCACACTGTAATAATCAGAATATGACGAAATAACTTAAAAACGTGGAAAATTTAAAATTCACACTGTAGTACCCAGAATATGGCAAGAAAACCTTAAAAACTAAAAATTAAAAAACTGACACTGAAGGACCCCAAATATGGCGAGAAAACCTGAAAAACATGGAAATGAAAAAATCACACTGTAGAACCAGATTATGACGAAGAAACCTGAAAAATGTGGAAAAATAAAAATTCACACTCAAGGACCCGGATATAGCGAGCAAAACTGAAAAACGAGGAAAATTAAAATCTCACACTGAAGGACCCAGAATATGGCGAGAAAACCTGTAAAACCTAGAAAATTAAATATTCACACTGGAGGACACAGAATATTTTGAGAAACTCTGTAAAATCTTGAAAATTAAAAATTCACTCTAAAGGACCAGAATATGGCAAGAAACCTTGAAAAACGTGGAAAATTAAAAATTCACACTGAAGAACCTGGAATATGGCAAGAAAATAAGAAAAACGTGGAAATGAGAAAATCACACTATATGACTTTGAATATGGCGAGAAAACCTGAAAAACGAGGAAAATTAAAAACTCACACTGAAGGACCCAGAATATGGTGAGAAAACCTGAAAAACATGGAAAATTAAATATTCACAAAGTAGAACCCAGGATAGGGAGAGAAACACTGAAAAAAGTGGAAAATTAAAAATTCACACTCTAGGAACAGAATATGGCAAGAAAACTTGAAAAACGTGGAAAATCTAAAATTCACACTGTAGGACTCAGAATATGCCGAGAAGACCTGAAAAAGTTGGAAAATGAGAAAATCACACTGAAGGACCCAGAATATGACGAAAAAAAATTAAAAAGGTTTAAAATTAAAAATTCATACTGTAGGACACAGAACATGGCAAGAAAACCTGAAAAACGTGAAAAATTTAAAATTCACACTGTAGGATGCAGAATATGGCGAGAAACACTGAAAAAAGTAAAAAATTTAAATCTCACACTGAAGGACCCTGAATATGTCGAGAAAACCTGAAAAAGGTGGAAAATGAGAAAATCACACTATAGGACCCAGAATTGCGAAAAAAATTGAAAAACATCGAAAATGAGAAAATCACACTGTAGGACCCAGAATTACGAAAAAATTTATAAAACGTGGAAAATGAGAAAATCACACTGCAGGACCTAGAATATGCTGAGTAACCCTGAAAAACATGAAAATTAAAAATTCACACTGTCGGACACAGAATATGGCGAGAAACCATGAAAAAAGTGGAAAATTAAAAATTCACACTGTATTACCCAGAATATGGCGAGAAATACTGAAAAACGTGGAAAATTAAAAATTCACCCTGAAGGACCTGGAATATGGCAAGAAAACCTGAAAAACGAGAAAATGAGAAAAATCACACTGTAGTACCCAGAATATGACGAAAAAACCTGAAAAACGTGGAAAATTAAAAACTCACACTGAATGACCCAGAATATGGCAAGAAAACCTGAAAAAAGTAAAAAACTAAAAATTCACACTGAAAGACCCCGAATATGGCGAGAAAACCTGAAAAAGGTGGAAAATGAGAATAAATGACTGTAGGACCCAGAATTGCGAAAAAACTTGAAAAACTTCGAAAATGAGAAAATCACACTTTAGGACCCAGAATATGCCGAGAAACCCTGAAAAACGTGGAAAATTAAAAATACGCGCTGTTGGACCCAGAATATGGTGAGAAACCGGAAAAACGTGGAAAATTAAAAATACACTCTGTTGGACCCAGAATATGGCAAGAAACCCTGCAAAAGGTGAAAAACGAGAAAATCACACTGTAAGACCCAGAATTACGAAAAAACCTGAAAAACTTGGAAAATGAGAAAATCACACTGCAGGAAACAGAATATGCCGAGAAACCCTGAAAAACGTGGAAAATTAAAAATTCACACTGAAGGACCCGGAATATAGCGAGAAAACCTGAAAAAGGTGGAAAATGAGAAAATCACATGTAGAACCCAGAATAGCGAAAAAACTTGAAAAAGGTGAAAAATGAGAAAATCACACTGCAGGACCCAGAATATGCTGAGAAACCCTGATAATCATGGAAAATTAAATGTTCACACTGTAGGACCCAGAATATGCCTAGAAACCCTTGAAAAACTTGGAAAAATAAAATACACGCTGTAGGAACCAGAATATATTGAGAAACCCTGAAAAAGTAGGAAATCAAAAACTCACACTGAAGGACCCCGAATATGGGGAGAAATCCTAAAAAACGTGGAAATGAGAAAATCACACTCTAGGACCCAGAATATGACGAAAAAACCTGAAAAACATGGAAAATTAAAAATTCACACTGAAGGTCCGGGAATATGGTGAGAAAACCTGAAAAACGAGGAAAATTAAAAACACAAACTGAAGGACCCAGAATATGGCGAGAAAACATGAAAAACATGGAAAATTAAATATTCACACTGTAGGACCCAGAATATGGCGAGAAACACTGAAAAAGGAGGAAAATGAGAAAATCACACTATAGGACCAGAATATGGCAAGAAACCTTGAAAAACGTGGAAAATTAAAAATTCACAATGTAGGACCCAGAATATGCTGAGAAAATCTGAAAAAGTTGGATAATGAGAATATCAAACTGTAGGACCCAGAACATGACGAAAAAAACTTAAAAACGTTTAAAATTAAAAATTCAAACTGTAGGACCTGAATATGGCGAGAAACCCTGAGAATCGTGGAAAATTTAAAAATCATACTGTAGGACGCAGAATATGGCGATTAACCCTGTAAAAAGTGGAATATTAAAAACTCACACTGAAGTACCCCGAAATTGGCAAGAAAACCTGAAAAAGGTGGAAAATGAAAAAAATCACACTGTAGGACCCAAAATATGCTGAGTAACCCTGAAAAACTTGGAAAATTAAAAATACACGCTGTAGGACCCAGAATATGGCAAAAAACCCTGAAAGAATTAGAAAATTAAAAACTCACACTGAAGGAACCGGAATATGGCAAGAAAACCTGAAAAAGTGGAAAATGAGAAAAATCACACTGCAGGACCCAGAATATGCCGAGAAATGCTGAAAAACGTGAAAATTAAAAATTGACACTGTTGGACACAGAATATGGCAAGAATCATGAAAAAAGTGGAAAATTAAAAATTCACACTGTATATGGCGAGAAACTTAGAAAACGTGGAAAATTAAAAATTCACACTGAAGGACCCCTAATATGGCGAGAAAACCAAAAAAACAAGGAAATTCAAAACTCACACTGTAGGACCCAGAATATAGCGAGAAATCATGAAAAAGATGGAAAATGAGAATAATCACACTATAGAACCCAGATTTGGAAAAAAAAATTGAAAAACGTCGAAAATGGGAAAATCACACTGTAGGACCCAGAATATGCCGAGAAACCCTGAAAACGTCGAAAATTAAAAATATACGCTGGGGGAACCAGATTATGGCGAGAAACCATGAAAAAATTGGACAATGAAAATTCTCACTGTATTACCCAGAATATGGCAATCAACCCTGAAAAAAGTAGATAACTATAAACTCACACTGATGGACCCGGAATATGGCTAGAAAACCTGAAAAAGGTGGAAAATGAGAAAATCACACTGCAGGACCCAGAATATGCTGAGAATCCCTGAAAATCGTGGAAAATTAAAAATTCACACTGAAGGACCCGGAATTTGGCGAGAAAACCTGAAAAACGAGGAAAATTAAAAACTCAAACTGAAGGACCCAGAATATGCTGAGAAAACCTGAAAAACGTGAAAATTAAAAATTCACACTGTCGGACACAGAATATTTCGAGAAAACATGAAAAAAAGAGGAAAATTAAAATTCACAATGTATTACCCAAAATATGGGGAGAAATACTGAAAAACATGGAAAATTAAAAATTCACACTGCAGGACCTGGAATATGGCAAGAAATCCTGAAAAACTTGGAAATGAGAAAATCACACTGTAGGACCCAGAATATGATGAAAAAACCTGAAAAACGTGGAAAATTAAAAATTCACACTGAAGAAATCTGAATATGGCGAGAAAAACTGAAAAAACGAGGAAAATTAAAAACTCACACTGTAGGACCCAGAATATGCCAAGAAACACGGAAAAAAGTGAAAATTAAAAATTCACATTGTTGGACACAATATGGCGAGAAACCAATAAAAAAGTGTGAAATTAAAAATTCACACTGTATTTCCCAGAATATGTCGAGAAATACTGAAAAAAGTGTTAAATTAAAAATTCACACTGAAAGACCTGAAAAACGTGGAAATGAGAAGATCACACTTTAGGACTCAGAATATGATTTTAAAAACTGAGAAACGTGGAAAATAAAAAATACACGCTGTAGGACACAGAATATGTCGAGAAACCCTGAAAAATTATAAAATTAAAATCTCACACTGAAGGACCCCAAATATGGCTAGAAAGGCTGTAAAAAGTTGGAAAATGAGAAAATCACACTGTAGGACCCAGAATTACGAAAAAATTTATAAAACGTGGAAAATGAGAAAATCACACTGCAGGACCTAGAATATGCTGAGTAACCCTGAAAAACATGAAAATTAAAAATTCACACTGTCGGACACAGAATATGGCGAGAAACCATGAAAAAAGTGGAAAATTAAAAATTCACACTGTATTACCCAGAATATGGCGAGAAATACTGAAAAACGTGGAAAATTAAAAATTCACCCTGAAGGACCTGGAATATGGCAAGAAAACCTGAAAAACGAGAAAATGAGAAAAATCACTCTGTAGTACCCAGAATATGACGAAAAAACCTGAAAAACGTGGAAAATTAAAAACTCACACTGAATGACCCAGAATATGGCAAGAAAACCTGAAAAAAGTAAAAAACTAAAAATTCACACTGAAAGACCCCGAATATGGCGAGAAAACCTGAAAAAGGTGGAAAATGAGAATAAATGACTGTAGGACCCAGAATTGCGAAAAAACTTGAAAAACTTCGAAAATGAGAAAATCACACTTTAGGACCCAGAATATGCCGAGAAACCCTGAAAAACGTGGAAAATTAAAAATACGCGCTGTTGGACCCAGAATATGGTGAGAAACCGGAAAAACGTGGAAAATTAAAAATACACTCTGTTGGACCCAGAATATGGCAAGAAACCCTGCAAAAGGTGAAAAACGAGAAAATCACACTGTAAGACCCAGAATTACGAAAAAACCTGAAAAACTTGGAAAATGAGAAAATCACACTGCAGGAAACAGAATATGCCGAGAAACCCTGAAAAACGTGGAAAATTAAAAATTCACACTGAAGGACCCGGAATATAGCGAGAAAACCTGAAAAAGGTGGAAAATGAGAAAATCACATGTAGAACCCAGAATAGCGAAAAAACTTGAAAAAGGTGAAAAATGAGAAAATCACACTGCAGGACCCAGAATATGCTGAGAAACCCTGATAATCATGGAAAATTAAATGTTCACACTGTAGGACCCAGAATATGCCTAGAAACCCTTGAAAAACTTGGAAAAATAAAATACACGCTGTAGGAACCAGAATATATTGAGAAACCCTGAAAAAGTAGGAAATCAAAAACTCACACTGAAGGACCCCGAATATGGGGAGAAATCCTAAAAAACGTGGAAATGAGAAAATCACACTCTAGGACCCAGAATATGACGAAAAAACCTGAAAAACATGGAAAATTAAAAATTCACACTGAAGGTCCGGGAATATGGTGAGAAAACCTGAAAAACGAGGAAAATTAAAAACACAAACTGAAGGACCCAGAATATGGCGAGAAAACATGAAAAACATGGAAAATTAAATATTCACACTGTAGGACCCAGAATATGGCGAGAAACACTGAAAAAGGAGGAAAATGAGAAAATCACACTATAGGACCAGAATATGGCAAGAAACCTTGAAAAACGTGGAAAATTAAAAATTCACAATGTAGGACCCAGAATATGCTGAGAAAATCTGAAAAAGTTGGATAATGAGAATATCAAACTGTAGGACCCAGAACATGACGAAAAAAACTTAAAAACGTTTAAAATTAAATATTCAAACTGTAGGACCTGAATATGGCGAGAAACCCTGAGAATCGTGGAAAATTTAAAAATCACACTGTAGGACGCAGAATATGGCGATTAACCCTGTAAAAAGTGGAATATTAAAAACTCACACTGAAGTACCCCGAAATTGGCAAGAAAACCTGAAAAAGGTGGAAAATGAAAAAAATCACACTGTAGGACCCAAAATATGCTGAGTAACCCTGAAAAACTTGGAAAATTAAAAATACACGATGTAGGACCCAGAATATGGCAAAAAACCCTGAAAGAATTAGAAAATTAAAAACTCACACTGAAGGAACCGGAATATGGCAAGAAAACCTGAAAAAGTGGAAAGTCTCTCTCTGTCTCTCTCTCTATGTCTCTCTCTGTCTCTCTCTTTCTCTATCTCTGTCTCTCTCTATTTCTCTCTGTCTCTATCTGTCTCTCTCTCTGTCTATCTCTGTCTCTCTCTCTCTCTCTCTGTCTCTCTCTTTCCCTCTCTCTGTCCCTCTCTGTCTCTATCTCTGTCTCTCTCTGTCTCTCTCTGTCACTCTGTCTCTCTCTGTCTCTCTCTGTCCCTCTCTGTCTCTCTCTGTGTCTTTCTTTGTATCTCTCTGTCTCTCCCTGTCTCTCTCTGTCTCTCTCTTTATGTCTCTCTCTGTCTCTCTCTTTCTCTCTCTCTGTATCTCTCTGTCTCTCTCTGTGTCTTTCTTTGTCTCTCTCTGTCTCTCTTTGTCTCTCTCTGTCACTCTCTCTATGTCTATCTCTGTCTCTCTCTTTCTCTATCTCTGTCTCTCTCTGTTTCTCTCTGTCTCTATCTCTCTGTGTGTCTCTTTCTTTCCCTCTCTCTGTCTCTATCTCTTTCTCTCTCTGTCTCTCTCTGTCACTCTGTCTCTCTCTGTCTCTCTCTGTTTCTCTCTGTCTCTCTCTGTCTATCTGTCTCTCTCTGTCTCTCTCTGTCTCTCTCTCTGTCTCTGTCTCTCTCTGTGTCTTTCTTTGTCTCTCTCTGTCTCTCTGTCTCTCTCTGATTCTCTCTGTGTCTCTCTCTATCTCTCTCTCTCTGTCTCTCTCTATCTCTCTGTCTCTCTCAATGTATCTCTCTGTCTCTCTATGTCTCTCTCTGTGTCTTTCTTTGTCTCTCTCTGTCTCTCTCTGTCTCTCTGTGTGTCTCTCTCTGTCTCTCTCTCTATCTCTGTCTCTCTCTGTCTTTCTCACTCTGTCTCTGTCTCTCTCTGTCTCTCTCTGTCACTCTGTCTCTCTCTGTCTCTCTCTGTCTATCTGTCACTCTCTGTCTCTCTCTCTGTATCTCTCTATCTCTGTCTTTCTCTGTGTCTCTCTCTGTCTCTCTCTGTCTCTCTCTCTATGTCTCTCTTTGTCTCTCTCTTTCTCTATCTCTGTCTCTCTCTGTTTCTCTGTCTCTATCTGTCTCTCTCTCTGTCTCTCTCTGTCTCTCTCTGTCTCTCTCTTTCCCTCTCTCTGTCTCTCTCTGTCTCTATCTCTGTCTCTCTCTGTCTCTCTCTGTCACTCTGTCTCTCTCTGTCTCTCACTGTCTCTCTCTGTCTCTCTCTGTCTATCTGACTCTCTCTGTCTCTCTCTGTCTCTCTCTCTTTCTCTGTCTCTGTCTCTCTCTGTCTCTCTCTGTCACTCTGTCTCTCTCTGTTTCTCTCTGTCTCTATCTGTCTCTCTCTCTGTCTCTATCTGTCTCTCTCTGTCTCTCTCTGTCCCTCACTCTGTATCTCTCTGTCTCTATCTCTGTCTCTCTCTGTCTCTCTCTGTCACTCTGTCCCTCTCTGTCTCTCTCTGTCTCTCTCTCTCTCTCTCTCTCTCTCTCTGTCTCTCTCTGTCTCTCTCTGTCTAACTCTATCTGTCTCTGTCTCTCTCTGTCTCCATCTGTCACTCTGTCTGTCTCTCTCTGTCTCTCTCTGTCCCTTCTGTCTCTATCTCTGTATCTCTCTGTCTCTCTCTCTGTCTCTCTCTGTCTCTCTCTGTGTCTCTGTCTCTCTCTGTCTCTCTCTGTCTCTCTCAATGTATCTCTCTGTCTCACTATGTCTCTCTCTGTGTCTTTCTTTGTCTCTCTCTGTCTCTTTAAGTCTCTCTCTGTGTCTCTCTCTGTCTCTCATTCTCTATCTCTGTCTCTCTCTGTCTTTCTCACTCTGTCTCTGTCTCTCTCTGTCCCTCTCTCTGTCTCTCTCTGTCTCTATCTCTGTCTCTCTCTGACTCTCTCTGTCTCTCTCTTTCTCTCTGTCTCTCTCTGTCTCTCTCTCTTTATCTCTCTGTCTCTCTCTGTCTCTCTCTCTCTGTGTCTCTCTCTGTCTTTCTCTGTCTCTCTCTGTCTTTCTCTGGGTCTTCCTTTGTCTCTCTCTGTCTGTCTCTGTCTCACTCTCTGTCTTTCTCTGTCTCTCTCTGTGTCTCTCTCTGTCCTTCTGACTCTTTCTGTCTCTCTCTGTCTCTCTCTCTGTGTCTCTCTGTGTCTCTCTGTCTCTCTCTATGTCTTTCATTGTCTCTCTCTGTCTCTCTCTGTCTATCTCTCTGTCTCTCTCTGTCTCTCTCTGTCTCTATCTCTGTCTCTCTCTGTCTCTCTATGTCTCTCTATGTCTCTCTTAATGTATCTCTCTGTCTCTCTATGTCTCTCTCTGTGTCTTTCTTTGTCTCTCTCTGTCTCTCTCTGTCTCTCTCTGTATCTCTCTGTCTCTCTCTGTCTCTATCTCTGTCTCTCTCTGTCTCTCTCTGTCTCTCTCTGTCTGTCTTTGTCTCTCTGTGTGTCTCTCTGTGTGTCTCTCTGTGTCTCTCTCTGTGTCTCTCTGTGTCTCTCTGTCTCTCTCAATGTATCTCTCTGTCTCTCTATGTCTCTCTCTGTCTTTCTTTGTCTCTCTCTGTCTCTCTCTGTCTCTCTCTGTGTCTTTCTCTGTCTCTCTCTCTATCTCTGTCTCTCTCTGTCTTTCTCACTCTGTCTCTGTCTCACTCTGTCTCTATCTCTGTCTCTCTCTGACTCTCTCTGTCTCTCTCTTTCTCTCTGTCTCTCTCTGTCTCTCTCTGTCTCTCTCTCTGTATCTCTCTGTCTCTCTCTGTCTCTCTCTCTGTGTCTCTCTCTTTCTCTGTCTCTATCTCTGTCTCGCTCTGTCTCTCTCTGTGTCTTTCTTTGTCTCTCTCTGTCTCTCTCTGTCTCACTGTCTGTCTCTCTCTGTCTTTCTCTGTCTCTCTCTGTGTCTCTCTCTGTCTTTCTCTGTCTCTATCTCTGTCTCTCTCTGTCTCTCTCTGTCCTTCTGACTCTTTATGTCTCTCTCTGTCTCTCTCTCTGTATCTCTCTGTCTCTCTCTGTCTCTCTCTGTTTCTCTCTCTGTCTCACTCTGTCTCTCTCTGTCTCTCTCTCTGTCTCTCTCTATGTCTCTCTCTCTTTCTCATTCTGTGTATCTCTGTCTCACTCTGTGTCTCTCTCTGTCTCACTCTGTCTCTCTCTGTCTCTCTCTCTGTCTCTCTGTCTCTCTCTGTCTCTCTCTCTGTCTCTCACTGTCTGTCTCTGTCTGTCTCTGTCTGTCTCTGTCTCTCTCTGTCTCTCTCTCTGTCTCTCTCTGTGTCTCTCTGTGTCTCTCTCTGTGTCTCTCTGTGTCTCTCTCTGTCTCTCTCTGTGTCTCTCTGTGTCTCTCTGTCTCTCTCTGTGTCTCTCTCTGTCTCTCTCTGTCTATCTCTGTCTCTCTCTGTCTCTCTCAATGTATCTCTCTGTCTCTCTATGTCTCTCTCTGTGTCTTTCTTTGTCTCTCTCAGTCTCTCTCTCTCTCTCTGTCTCACTCTGTCTCTCTCTCTGTCTCTCTTTGTCTCTCTCTCTGTATCTCTCTGTCTCTCTCTGTCTCTCTCTGTCTCTCTCTCTGTGTCTCTCTCTGTCTTTCTTTTTCTCTATCTATATCTCTCTCTGTCTCTCTCTGTGTCTTTTTTTGTCTCTCTCTGTCTCTCTCTGTCTCTCTCTGTCTCTCTCTGTCTCTCTTAGTCTCTCTCTGTGTCTTTCATTGTCTCTCTCTGTCTCTCTCTGTCTTTCGGTGTCTCTCTCTCTGTCTCTCTCTGTCTCACTCTCTGTCTCTCTCTGTCTCTATCTCTGTCTCTCTCTGTCTCTCTCTGTCTGTCTCTGTCTGTCTATGTCTATCTCTGTCTCTCTGTGTCTCTCTGTGTCTCTCTCTGTGTCTCTCTCTGTCTCTCTCTGTGTCTCTCTCTGTCTCTCTCTGTCTCTATCTCTGTCTCTCTCTGTCTCTCTATGTCTCTCTCAATGTATCTCTCTGTCTCTCTATGTCTCTCTCTGTGTCTTTCTTTGTCTCTCTCTGTCTCTCTCTTTCTGTGTCTCACTCTGTCTCTCTCTGTCTCTCTCTCTGTCTCTGTCTCTGTCTCTCTCTCTGTCTCTGTCTCTGTCTCTCTCTCTGTCTCTCTCTGTCTCTCTCTCTAACTCTGTCTCTCTCTGTATTTCTCACTCTGTCTCTGTCTCTCTCTGTCCCTCTCTCTGTCTCTCTCTGTCTCTATCTCTGTCTCTCTCTGACTCTCTCTGTCTCTCTCTTTCTCTCTGTCTCTCTCTGTCTCTCTTTGTCTCTCTGTCTGTATCTCTCTGTCTCTCTCTGTCTCTCTCTCTCAGTATCTCCCTCTGTCTTTCTTTGTCTCTATGTCTGACTCTTTCTGTCTCTCTTGTGACTTTCTTTGTCTCTTCTATGTCTCTCTGTGTCTCTCTCTCTGTCTCCCTCAGTCTCTCTCTGTGTCTCTCTCTGTCTTTTTTTGTCTCTATCTCTGTCTCTCTGTCTCTCTCTGTCTCTCTCTGTCCTTCTGTATCTTTCTGTCTCTCTCTGTCTCTCTCTCTGTATCTCTCTGTCTCTCTCTGTCTCTCTCTGTCTTTCTTTGTCTCTCTCTGTCTCTTTGTGTCTCTCTCTATCTCTCTCTGTCTCTCTCTGTCTCTATCTCTGTCTCTCTCTGTCTCTCTCTGTCTGTCTCTGTCTCTCTGTGTCTCTCTCTCTGTCTCTCTCTGTGTCTCTCTCTGTGTGTCTCTGTCTCTCTCTGTTTCTCTCTGTCTCTCTCTGTCCTTCTGACTCTTTATGTCTCTCTCTGTCTCTCTCTCTGTATCTCTCTGTCTCTCTCTGTCTCTCTCTGTTTCTCTCTCTGTCTCACTCTGTCTCTCTCTGTCTCTCTCTGTCTCTCTCTCTGTCTCTCTCTCTGTCTCTCTCTATGTCTCTCTCTCTTTCTCACTCTGTGTATCTCTGTCTCACTCTGTGTCTCTCTCTGTCTCACTCTGTCTCTCTCTGTCTCTCTCTGTCTCTCTCTCTGTCTCTCTGTCTCTCTCTGTCTCTCTCTCTGTCTCTCACTGTCTGTCTCTGTCTGTCTCTGTCTCTCTCTGTCTCTCTCTGTCTCTCTCTCTGTCTCTCTCTTTGTCTCTCTGTGTCTCTCTGTGTCTCTCTCTGTGTCTCTCTGTGTCTCTCTCTGTCTCTCTCTGTGTCTCTCTGTGTCTCTCTGTGTCTCTCTGTCTCTCTCTGTGTCTCTCTCTGTCTCTCTCTGTCTATCTCTGTCTCTCTCTGTCTGTCTCTGTCTCTCTGTGTGTCTCTCTCTGTGTCTCTCTGTGTCTCTCTCTGTGTCTCTCTGTTTCTCTCTGTCTCTCTCAATGTATCTCTCTGTCTCTCTAAGTCTCTCTCTGTCTTTCTTTGTCTCTCTCTGTCTCTCTCTGTGTCTTTCTCTGTCTCTCTCTCTATCTCTGTCTCTCTCTGTCTTTCTCACTCTGTCTCTGTCTCACTCTGTCTCTATCTCTGTCTCTCTCTGACTCTCTCTGTCTCTCTCTTTCTCTCTGTCTCTCTCTGTCTCTCTCTCTGTATCTCTCTCTCTCTCTCTGTCTCTCTCTCTGTGTCTCTCTCTTTCTCTGTCTCTATCTCTGTCTCGCTCTGTCTCTCTCTGTGTCTTTCTTTGTCTCTCTCTGTCTCTCTCTGTCTCACTGTCTGTCTCTCTCTGTCTTTCTCTGTCTCTCTCTGTGTCTCTCTCTGTCTTTCTCTGTCTCTATCTCTGTCTCTCTCTGTCTCTCTCTGTCCTTCTGACTCTTTATGTCTCTCTCTGTCTCTCTCTCTGTATCTCTCTGTCTCTCTCTGTCTCTCTCTGTTTCTCTCTCTGTCTCACTCTGTCTCTCTCTGTCTCTCTCTGTCTCTCTCTCTGTCTCTCTCTCTGTCTCTCTCTATGTCTCTCTCTCTTTCTCACTCTGTGTATCTCTGTCTCACTCTGTGTCTCTCTCTGTCTCACTCTGTCTCTCTCTGTCTCTCTCTCTGTCTCTCTGTCTCTCTCTGTCTATCTCTCTGTCTCTCACTGTCTGTCTCTGTCTGTCTCTGTCTCTCTCTGTCTCTCTCTGTCTCTCTCTCTGTCTCTCTCTGTGTCTCTCTGTGTCTCTCTCTGTGTCTCTCTCTGTCTCTCTCTGTGTCTCTCTGTGTCTCTCTGTGTCTCTCTGTCTCTCTCTGTGTCTCTCTCTGTCTCTCTCTGTCTATCTCTGTCTCTCTCTGTCTCTCTCAATGTATCTCTCTGTCTCTCTATGTCTCTCTCTGTGTCTTTCTTTGTCTCTCTCAGTCTCTCTCTCTCTCTCTGTCTCACTCTGTCTCTCTGTCTCTCTTTGTCTCTCTCTCTGTATCTCTCTGTCTCTCTCTGTCTCTCTCTGTCTCTCTCTCTGTGTCTCTCTCTGTCTTTCTTTTTCTCTATCTATATCTCTCTCTGTCTCTCTCTGTGTCTTTTTTTGTCTCTCTCTGTCTCTCTCTGTCTCTCTCTGTCTCTCTCTGTCTCTCTTAGTCTCTCTCTGTGTCTTTCATTGTCTCTCTCTGTCTCTCTCTGTCTTTCGGTGTCTCTCTCTCTGTCTCTCTCTGTCTCACTCTCTGTCTCTCTCTGTCTCTATCTCTGTCTCTCTCTGTCTCTCTCTGTCTGTCTCTGTCTGTCTATGTCTATCTCTGTCTCTCTGTGTCTCTCTGTGTCTCTCTCTGTGTCTCTCTCTGTCTCTCTCTGTGTCTCTCTCTGTCTCTCTCTGTCTCTATCTCTGTCTCTCTCTGTCTCTCTATGTCTCTCTCAATGTATCTCTCTGTCTCTCTATGTCTCTCTCTGTGTCTTTCTTTGTCTCTCTCTGTCTCTCTCTTTCTGTGTCTCACTCTGTCTCTCTCTGTCTCTCTCTCTGTCTCTGTCTCTGTCTCTCTCTCTGTCTCTCTCTGTCTCTCTCTCTAACTCTGTCTCTCTCTGTATTTCTCACTCTGTCTCTGTCTCTCTCTGTCCCTCTCTCTGTCTCTCTCTGTCTCTATCTCTGTCTCTCTCTGACTCTCTCTGTCTCTCTCTTTCTCTCTGTCTCTCTCTGTCTCTCTTTGTCTCTCTGTCTGTATCTCTCTGTCTCTCTCTGTCTCTCTCTCTCAGTATCTCCCTCTGTCTTTCTTTGTCTCTATGTCTGACTCTTTCTGTCTCTCTTGTGACTTTCTTTGTCTCTTCTATGTCTCTCTGTGTCTCTCTCTCTGTCTCCCTCAGTCTCTCTCTGTGTCTCTCTCTGTCTTTCTCTGTCTCTATCTCTGTCTCTCTGTCTCTCTCTGTCTCTCTCTGTCCTTCTGTATCTTTCTGTCTCTCTCTGTCTCTCTCTCTGTATCTCTCTGTCTCTCTCTGTCTCTCTCTGTCTTTCTTTGTCTCTCTCTGTCTCTCTCTGTCTCTTTGTGTCTCTCTCTATCTCTCTCTGTCTCTCTCTGTCTCTATCTCTGTCTCTCTCTGTCTCTCTCTGTCTGTCTCTGTCTCTCTGTGTCTCTCTCTCTGTCTCTCTCTGTGTCTCTCTCTGTGTGTCTCTGTCTCTCTCTGTTTCTCTCTGTCTCTCTCTGTCCTTCTGACTCTTTATGTCTCTCTCTGTCTCTCTCTCTGTATCTCTCTGTCTCTCTCTGTCTCTCTCTGTTTCTCTCTCTGTCTCACTCTGTCTCTCTCTGTCTCTCTCTGTCTCTCTCTCTGTCTCTCTCTCTGTCTCTCTCTATGTCGCTCTCTCTTTCTCACTCTGTGTATCTCTGTCTCACTCTGTGTCTCTCTCTGTCTCACTCTGTCTCTCTCTGTCTCTCTCTGTCTCTCTCTCTGTCTCTCTGTCTCTCTCTGTCTCTCTGTCTCTCACTGTCTGTCTCTGTCTGTCTCTGTCTCTCTCTGTCTCTCTCTGTCTCTCTCTCTGTCTCTCTCTTTGTCTCTCTGTGTCTCTCTGTGTCTCTCTCTGTGTCTCTCTGTGTCTCTCTCTGTCTCTCTCTGTGTCTCTCTGTGTCTCTCTGTGTCTCTCTGTGTCTCTCTGTCTCTCTCTGTGTCTCTCTCTGTCTCTCTCTGTCTATCTCTGTCTCTCTCTGTCTCTCTCAATGTATCTCTCTGTCTCTCTATGTCTCTCTCTGTGTCTTTCTTTGTCTCTCTCAGTCTCTCTCTCTCTCTCTGTCTCACTCTGTCTCTCTCTCTGTCTCTCTTTGTCTCTCTCTCTGTATCTCTCTGTCTCTCTCTGTCTCTCTCTGTCTCTCTCTCTGTGTCTCTCTCTGTCTTTCTTTTTCTCTATCTATATCTCTCTCTGTCTCTCTCTGTGTCTTTTTTTGTCTCTCTCTGTCTCTCTCTGTCTCTCTCTGTCTCTCTCTGTCTCTCTTAGTCTCTCTCTGTGTCTTTTTTTGTCTCTCTCTGTCTCTCTCTGTCTCTCTCTGTCTCTCTCTGTCTCTCTTAGTCTCTCTCTGTGTCTTTCATTGTCTCTCTCTGTCTCTCTCTGTCTTTCGGTGTCTCTCTCTCTGTCTCTCTCTGTCTCACTCTCTGTCTCTCTCTGTCTCTATCTCTGTCTCTCTCTGTCTCTCTCTGTCTGTCTCTGTCTGTCTATGTCTATCTCTGTCTCTCTGTGTCTCTCTGTGTCTCTCTCTGTGTCTCTCTCTGTCTCTCTCTGTGTCTCTCTCTGTCTCTCTCTGTCTCTATCTCTGTCTCTCTCTGTCTCTCTATGTCTCTCTCAATGTATCTCTCTGTCTCTCTATGTCTCTCTCTGTGTCTTTCTTTGTCTCTCTCTGTCTCTCTCTTTCTGTGTCTCACTCTGTCTCTCTCTGTCTCTCTCTCTGTCTCTGTCTCTGTCTCTCTCTCTGTCTCTCTCTGTCTCTCTCTCTAACTCTGTCTCTCTCTGTATTTCTCACTCTGTCTCTGTCTCTCTCTGTCCCTCTCTCTGTCTCTCTCTGTCTCTATCTCTGTCTCTCTCTGACTCTCTCTGTCTCTCTCTTTCTCTCTGTCTCTCTCTGTCTCTCTTTGTCTCTCTGTCTGTATCTCTCTGTCTCTCTCTGTCTCTCTCTCTCAGTATCTCCCTCTGTCTTTCTTTGTCTCTATGTCTGACTCTTTCTGTCTCTCTTGTGACTTTCTTTGTCTCTTCTATGTCTCTCTGTGTCTCTCTCTCTGTCTCCCTCAGTCTCTCTCTGTGTCTCTCTCTGTCTTTCTCTGTCTCTATCTCTGTCTCTCTGTCTCTCTCTGTCTCTCTCTGTCCTTCTGTATCTTTCTGTCTCTCTCTGTCTCTCTCTCTGTATCTCTCTGTCTCTCTCTGTCTCTCTCTGTCTTTCTTTGTCTCTCTCTGTCTCTCTCTGTCTCTTTGTGTCTCTCTCTATCTCTCTCTGTCTCTCTCTGTCTCTATCTCTGTCTCTCTCTGTCTCTCTCTGTCTGTCTCTGTCTCTCTGTGTCTCTCTCTCTGTCTCTCTCTGTGTCTCTCTCTGTGTGTCTCTGTCTCTCTCTGTTTCTCTCTGTCTCTCTCTGTCCTTCTGACTCTTTATGTCTCTCTCTGTCTCTCTCTCTGTATCTCTCTGTCTCTCTCTGTCTCTCTCTGTTTCTCTCTCTGTCTCACTCTGTCTCTCTCTGTCTCTCTCTGTCTCTCTCTCTGTCTCTCTCTCTGTCTCTCTCTATGTCGCTCTCTCTTTCTCACTCTGTGTATCTCTGTCTCACTCTGTGTCTCTCTCTGTCTCACTCTGTCTCTCTCTGTCTCTCTCTGTCTCTCTCTCTGTCTCTCTGTCTCTCTCTGTCTCTCTGTCTCTCACTGTCTGTCTCTGTCTGTCTCTGTCTGTCTCTGTCTCTCTCTGTCTCTCTCTGTCTCTCTCTTTGTCTCTCTGTGTCTCTCTGTGTCTCTCTCTGTGTCTCTCTGTGTCTCTCTCTGTCTCTCTCTGTGTCTCTCTGTGTCTCTCTGTGTCTCTCTGTGTCTCTCTGTGTCTCTCTGTCTCTCTCTGTCTATCTCTGTCTCTCTCTGTCTCTCTCAATGTATCTCTCTGTCTCTCTATGTCTCTCTCTGTGTCTTTCTTTGTCTCTCTCAGTCTCTCTCTCTCTCTCTGTCTCACTCTGTCTCTCTCTCTGTCTCTCTTTGTCTCTCTCTCTGTATCTCTCTGTCTCTCTCTGTCTCTCTCTGTCTCTCTCTCTGTGTCTCTCTCTGTCTTTCTTTTTCTCTATCTATATCTCTCTCTGTCTCTCTCTGTGTCTTTTTTTGTCTCTCTCTGTCTCTCTCTGTCTCTCTCTGTCTCTCTCTGTCTCTCTTAGTCTCTCTCTGTGTCTTTCATTGTCTCTCTCTGTCTCTCTCTGTCTTTCGGTGTCTCTCTCTCTGTCTCTCTCTGTCTCACTCTCTGTCTCTCTCTGTCTCTATCTCTGTCTCTCTCTGTCTCTCTCTGTCTGTCTCTGTCTGTCTATGTCTATCTCTGTCTCTCTCTGTGTCTCTCTGTGTCTCTCTCTGTGTCTCTCTCTGTCTCTCTGTCTCTCTCTGTGTCTCTCTCTGTCTCTCTCTGTCTCTATCTCTGTCTCTCTCTGTCTCTCTATGTCTCTCTCAATGTATCTCTCTGTCTCTCTATGTCTCTCTCTGTGTCTTTCTTTGTCTCTCTCTGTCTCTCTCTTTCTGTGTCTCACTCTGTCTCTCTCTGTCTCTCTCTGTGTCTCTGTCTCTGTCTCTCTCTCTGTCTCTCTCTGTCTCTCTCTCTAACTCTGTCTCTCTCTGTATTTCTCACTCTGTCTCTGTCTCTCTCTGTCCCTCTCTCTGTCTCTCTCTGTCTCTATCTCTGTCTCTCTCTGACTCTCTCTGTCTCTCTCTTTCTCTCTGTCTCTCTCTGTCTCTCTTTGTCTCTCTGTCTGTATCTCTCTGTCTCTCTCTGTCTCTCTCTCTCAGTATCTCCCTCTGTCTTTCTTTGTCTCTATGTCTGACTCTTTCTGTCTCTCTTGTGACTTTCTTTGTCTCTTCTATGTCTCTCTGTGTCTCTCTCTCTGTCTCCCTCAGTCTCTCTCTGTGTCTCTCTCTGTCTTTCTCTGTCTCTATCTCTGTCTCTCTGTCTCTCTCTGTCTCTCTCTGTCCTTCTGTATCTTTCTGTCTCTCTCTGTTCTCTCTCTCTGTCTCTCTCTGTCTCTCTCTCTCAGTATCTCCCTCTGTCTTTCTTTGTCTCTATGTCTGACTCTTTCTTTCTCTCTTGTGACTTTCTTTGTCTCTTCTATGTCTCTCTGTGTCTCTCTCTCTGTCTCCCTCAGTCTCTCTCTGTGTCTCTCTCTGTCTTTCTCTGTCTCTATCTCTGTCTCTCTGTCTCTCTCTGTCTCTCTCTGTCCTTCTGTATCTTTCTGTCTCTCTCTGTCTCTCTCTCTGTATCTCTCTGTCTCTCTCTGTCTCTCTCTGTCTTTCTTTGTCTCTCTCTGTCTCTCTCTGTCTCTTTGTGTCTCTCTCTATCTCTCTCTGTCTCTCTCTGTCTCTATCTCTGTCTCTCTCTGTCTCTCTCTGTCTGTCTCTGTCTCTCTGTGTCTCTCTCTCTGTCTCTCTCTGTGTCTCTCTCTGTGTGTCTCTGTCTCTCTCTGTTTCTCTCTGTCTCTCTCTGTCCTTCTGACTCTTTATGTCTCTCTCTGTCTCTCTCTCTGTATCTCTCTGTCTCTCTCTGTCTCTCTCTGTTTCTCTCTCTGTCTCACTCTGTCTCTCTCTGTCTCTCTCTGTCTCTCTCTCTGTCTCTCTCTCTGTCTCTCTCTATGTCTCTCTCTCTTTCTCACTCTGTGTATCTCTGTCTCACTCTGTGTCTCTCTCTGTCTCACTCTGTCTCTCTCTGTCTCTCTCTGTCTCTCTCTCTGTCTCTCTGTCTCTCTCAGTCTCTCTCTCTGTCTCTCACTGTCTGTCTCTGTCTGTCTCTGTCTCTCTCTGTCTCTCTCTCTGTCTCTCTCTTTGTCTCTCTGTGTCTCTCTGTGTCTCTCTCTGTGTCTCTCTGTGTCTCTCTCTGTCTCTCTCTGTGTCTCTCTGTGTCTCTCTGTGTCTCTCTGTCTCTCTCTGTGTCTCTCTCTGTCTCTCTCTGTCTATCTCTGTCTCTCTCTGTCTGTCTCTGTCTCTCTGTGTGTCTCTCTCTGTGTCTCTCTGTGTCTCTCTCTGTGTCTCTCTGTGTCTCTCTGTCTCTCTCAATGTATCTCTCTGTCTCTCTATGTCTCTCTCTGTCTTTCTTTGTCTCTCTCTGTCTCTCTCTGTCTCTCTCTGTGTCTTTCTCTGTCTCTCTCTCTATCTCTGTCTCTCTCTGTCTTTCTCACTCTGTCTCTGTCTCACTCTGTCTCTATCTCTGTCTCTCTCTGACTCTCTCTGTCTCTCTCTTTCTCTCTGTCTCTCTCTGTCTCTCTCTGTCTCTCTCTCTGTATCTCTCTGTCTCTCTCTGTCTCTCTCTCTGTGTCTCTCTCTTTCTCTGTCTCTATCTCTGTCTCGCTCTGTCTCTCTCTGTGTCTTTCTTTGTCTCTCTCTGTCTCTCTCTGTCTCACTGTCTGTCTCTCTCTGTCTTTCTCTGTCTCTCTCTGTGTCTCTCTCTGTCTTTCTCTGTCTCTATCTCTGTCTCTCTCTGTCTCTCTCTGTCCTTCTGACTCTTTATGTCTCTCTCTGTCTCTCTCTCTGTATCTCTCTGTCTCTCTCTGTCTCTCTCTGTTTCTCTCTCTGTCTCACTCTGTCTCTCTCTGTCTCTCTCTGTCTCTCTCTCTGTCTCTCTCTCTGTCTCTCTCTATGTCTCTCTCTCTTTCTCACTCTGTGTATCTCTGTCTCACTCTGTGTCTCTCTCTGTCTCACTCTGTCTCTCTCTGTCTCTCTCTCTGTCTCTCTGTCTCTCTCTGTCTCTCTCTCTGTCTCTCACTGTCTGTCTCTGTCTGTCTCTGTCTCTCTCTGTCTCTCTCTCTGTCTCTCTCTGTGTCTCTCTGTGTCTCTCTCTGTGTCTCTCTGTGTCTCTCTCTGTCTCTCTCTGTGTCTCTCTGTGTCTCTCTGTGTCTCTCTGTCTCTCTCTGTGTCTCTCTCTGTCTCTCTCTGTCTATCTCTGTCTCTCTCTGTCTCTCTCAATGTATCTCTCTGTCTCTCTATGTCTCTCTCTGTGTCTTTCTTTGTCTCTCTCAGTCTCTCTCTCTCTCTCTGTCTCACTCTGTCTCTCTCTCTGTCTCTCTTTGTCTCTCTCTCTGTATCTCTCTGTCTCTCTCTGTCTCTCTCTGTCTCTCTCTCTGTGTCTCTCTCTGTCTTTCTTTTTCTCTATCTATATCTCTCTCTGTCTCTCTCTGTGTCTTTTTTTGTCTCTCTCTGTCTCTCTCTGTCTCTCTCTGTCTCTCTCTGTCTCTCTTAGTCTCTCTCTGTGTCTTTCATTGTCTCTCTCTGTCTCTCTCTGTCTTTCGGTGTCTCTCTCTCTGTCTCTCTCTGTCTCACTCTCTGTCTCTCTCTGTCTCTATCTCTGTCTCTCTCTGTCTCTCTCTGTCTGTCTCTGTCTGTCTATGTCTATCTCTGTCTCTCTCTGTGTCTCTCTGTGTCTCTCTCTGTGTCTCTCTCTGTCTCTCTCTGTGTCTCTCTCTGTCTCTCTCTGTCTCTATCTCTGTCTCTCTCTGTCTCTCTATGTCTCTCTCAATGTATCTCTCTGTCTCTCTATGTCTCTCTCTGTGTCTTTCTTTGTCTCTCTCTGTCTCTCTCTTTCTGTGTCTCACTCTGTCTCTCTCTGTCTCTCTCTGTGTCTCTGTCTCTGTCTCTCTCTCTGTCTCTCTCTGTCTCTCTCTCTAACTCTGTCTCTCTCTGTATTTCTCACTCTGTCTCTGTCTCTCTCTGTCCCTCTCTCTGTCTCTCTCTGTCTCTATCTCTGTCTCTCTCTGACTCTCTCTGTCTCTCTCTTTCTCTCTGTCTCTCTCTGTCTCTCTTTGTCTCTCTGTCTGTATCTCTCTGTCTCTCTCTGTCTCTCTCTCTCAGTATCTCCCTCTGTCTTTCTTTGTCTCTATGTCTGACTCTTTCTGTCTCTCTTGTGACTTTCTTTGTCTCTTCTATGTCTCTCTGTGTCTCTCTCTCTGTCTCCCTCAGTCTCTCTCTGTGTCTCTCTCTGTCTTTCTCTGTCTCTATCTCTGTCTCTCTGTCTCTCTCTGTCTCTCTCTGTCCTTCTGTATCTTTCTGTCTCTCTCTGTTCTCTCTCTCTGTATCTCTCTGTCTCTCTCTGTCTATCTCTGTCTTTCTTTGTCTCTCTCTGTCTCTCTCTGTCTCTTTGTGTCTCTCTCTATCTCTCTCTGTCTCTCTCTGTCTCTATCTCTGTCTCTCTCTGTCTCTCTCTGTCTGTCTCTGGCTCTCTGTGTCTCTCTCTCTGTCTCTCTCTGTGTCTCTCTCTGTGTGTCTCTGTCTCTCTCTGTTTCTCTCTGTCTATCTCTGTCCTTCTGACTCTTTATGTCTCTCTCTGTCTCTCTCTCTGTATCTCTCTGTCTCTCTCTGTCTCTCTCTGTTTCTCTCTCTGTCTCACTCTGTCTCTCTCTGTCTCTCTCTGTCTCTCTCTCTGTCTCTCTCTCTGTCTCTCTCTATGTCTCTCTCTCTTTCTCACTCTGTGTATCTCTGTCTCACTCTGTGTCTCTCTCTGTCTCACTCTGTCTCTCTCTGTCTCTCTCTGTCTCTCTCTCTGTCTCTCTGTCTCTCTCTGTCTCTCTCTCTGTCTCTCACTGTCTGTCTCTGTCTGTCTCTGTCTCTCTCTGTCTCTCTCTGTCTCTCTCTCTGTCTCTCTCTTTGTCTCTCTGTGTCTCTCTCTGTGTCTCTCTGTGTCTCTCTCTGTCTCTCTCTGTGTCTCTCTGTGTCTCTCTGTGTCTCTCTGTCTCTCTCTGTGTCTCTCTCTGTCTCTCTCTGTCTATCTCTGTCTCTCTCTGTCTCTCTCAATGTATCTCTCTGTCTCTCTATGTCTCTCTCTGTGTCTTTCTTTGTCTCTCTCAGTCTCTCTCTCTCTCTGTCTCACTCTGTCTCTCTCTCTGTCTCTCTTTGTCTCTCTCTCTGTATCTCTCTGTCTCTCTCTGTCTCTCTCTGTCTCTCTCTCTGTGTCTCTCTCTGTCTTTCTTTTTCTCTATCTATATCTCTCTCTGTCTCTCTCTGTGTCTTTTTTTGTCTCTCTCTGTCTCTCTCTGTCTCTCTCTGTCTCTCTCTGTCTCTCTTAGTCTCTCTCTGTGTCTTTCATTGTCTCTCTCTGTCTCTCTCTGTCTTTCGGTGTCTCTCTCTCTGTCTCTCTCTGTCTCACTCTCTGTCTCTATCTCTGTCTCTCTCTGTCTCTCTCTGTCTGTCTCTGTCTGTCTATGTCTATCTCTGTCTCTCTCTGTGTCTCTCTGTGTCTCTCTCTGTGTCTCTCTCTGTCTCTCTGTCTCTCTCTGTGTCTCTCTCTGTCTCTCTCTGTCTCTATCTCTGTCTCTCTCTGTCTCTCTATGTCTCTCTCAATGTATCTCTCTGTCTCTCTATGTCTCTCTCTGTGTCTTTCTTTTTCTCTCTCTGTCTCTCTCTTTCTGTGTCTCACTCTGTCTCTCTCTGTCTCTCTCTGTGTCTCTGTCTCTGTCTCTCTCTCTGTCTCTCTCTGTCTCTCTCTCTAACTCTGTCTCTCTCTGTATTTCTCACTCTGTCTCTGTCTCTCTCTGTCCCTCTCTCTGTCTCTCTCTGTCTCTATCTCTGTCTCTCTCTGACTCTCTCTGTCTCTCTCTTTCTCTCTGTCTCTCTCTGTCTCTCTTTGTCTCTCTGTCTGTATCTCTCTGTCTCTCTCTGTCTCTCTCTCTCAGTATCTCCCTCTGTCTTTCTTTGTCTCTATGTCTGACTCTTTCTGTCTCTCTTGTGACTTTCTTTGTCTCTTCTTTGTCTCTCTGTGTCTCTCTCTCTGACTTCCTCAGTCTCTCTCTGTGTCTCTCTCTGTCTTTCTCTGTCTCTATCTCTGTCTCTCTGTCTCTCTCTGTCTCTCTCTGTCTCTCTCTGTCCTTCTGTATCTTTCTGTCTCTCTCTGTCTCTCTCTCTGTCTCTCTCTGTCTCTATCTCTGCCTCTCTCTGTCTGTCTCTGTCTCTCTGTGTCTCTCTCTCTGTCTCTCTCTGTGTCTCTCTCTGTGTGTCTCTGTCTCTCTCTGTTTCTCTCTCTGTCTCTCTCTGTCTCTAACTCTGTCTCTCTCTGTCTCTCTGACTCTCTCTGTATCTCTCTGCCTCTCTCTGTCTCTCTCTGTGTTTTTCTTGGTCTCCCTCTGTCTCTCTCTGTCTCTCTCTGTCTCTCTCTGTCTCTCTCTGTCTCTCTGTGTTTTTCTTTGTCTCTCTCTGTCTCTCTCTCTGTCTCTCTCTGTCTCACTCTGTCTCTCTCTGTCTCTCTTTGTCTCTCTCTCTGTCTCTCTCTCTGTCTCTCTCTGTCTCTCTCTCTTTCTCACTCTGTGTATCTCTGTCTCTCTCTGTGTCTCTCTGTCTCACTCTGACTTTCTCTGTCTCTCTCTGTCTCTCTGTCTCTCTGTCTCTCTCTGTCTCTATATCTGTCTCTCTCTGTCTCTCTCTGTCTCTCTCTGTCTGTCTCTGTCTCTCTGTGTGTCTCTCTCTGTGTCTCTCTGTGTCTCTCTCTGTGTCTCTCTCTGTCTCTCTGTCTCTCTCAATGTATCTCTCTGTCTCTCTATGTGACTTTCAGTGGCCCCACACAGCTTCACATATACTTCTAAAAATTTAAAGAAGGGTGTGGCCACTCTAAAAGCTCAACAATTAACAGCATTGTCTCCTCTTCCAGAGTACCTGGGATCAACTACCAGCAACTATATGGTGGCCCATCTCCAGTTCCAGTGGATCAGACAGACAGACAGAGAGACAGAGATAAGGATGGCAGGCCTGCCTGGTCTTTCTTTATTTTTTATACTTTTTAAAAAATGTTTATTTATTTATTTATTTATTTATTTATTTATTTATTTATTTATGTATTAGATATAAGTACACTGTAGCCGTCTTCAGACACTCCAGAAGAGGGTGACAGATTCTAGAGTATCTAAATCCCTCTTATGGTCTGAATATGATGTACATAAACACAGCATCACATATACTTCTAAAAATTAAAAATGGGTGGGGCCACTGAAAGGGCTCAACAATTAACAGCATTGTCTCCTCTTACAGAGAACCTGGGATCAACTACCAGCAACTATATGGTGGCCCATCTCCAGTTCCAGGGGATCAGACAGACAGACAGACAGACAGAAAGACAGAGATAAGGATGGCAGGCCTGCCTGGTCTTACTTTCTTTCTTATCCTTTTTAAAAAAATGTTTATTTATTTATTTATTTATTTATTTATGTATTTATTAGATATAAGTACACTGTAGCTGTCTTCAGACACTCTAGAAGAGGGTGTCAGATTCTGGAGAATCTAAATCCCTCTTATGGTCTGCATATGATGTACATAAACACAGCCTCACATATACTTCTAAATATTTAAAGATGGGTAGGGCCACTGATAGGGCTCAACAATTAACAGCATTGTCTCCTCTTTCAGAGAACCTGGGATCAACTACCAGCAACTTTATGGTAGCCCATCTCCAGTTCCAGGGATTCAGACAGACAGACAGACAGACAGACAGAGATAAGGATGGCAGGCCTGCCTGGTCTTACTTTCTATCTTATCCTTTTTAAAAAATGTTTATTTATTTATTTATTTACTTATGTATTTATTATATATAAGTACACTGTAGCTGTCTTCAGTCACTCCAGTAGAGGGTGTCAGATTCTGGAGAATCTAAATCCTCTTATAATCTGAATATGATGTACATAAACACAGCCTCATTTATACTTCTAAATATTTAAAGAAGTGTGGGGCCACTGAAAGGGCTCAACAATTAACAGCATTGTCTCCTCTTCCAGAGTACCTGGGATCAACTACCAGCAACTATATGGTGGCCCATCTTTAGTTCCAGGGGATCAGACAGACAGACATACAGACAGTGATAAGGATGGCAGGCCTGCCTGGTCTTTCTTTCTTTCTTATCCTTTTTAAAAAAATGTTTATTTATATATTTATTTATGTATTTATTAGATATAAGTACACTGTAGCTGTCTTCAGACACTCCAGAAGAGGGTGTCAGATTCTGGAGAATCTAAATCCCTCTTATGGTCTGCATATGATGTACATAAACACAGCCTCACATATACTTCTAAAAATTTAAAGATGTGTGGGGCCACTGAGAGGGCTCAACAATTAACAGCATTGTCTCCTCTTTCAGAGAACCTGGGATAAACTACCAGCACCTTATGGTGGCCCATCTCCAGTTCCAGTGGATCATACAGACAGACAGACAGAGAGACAGAGATAAGGATGGCAGGCCTGACTGGTCTTTCTTTATTTCTTATACTTTTAAAAAAATGTTTATTTATTTATTTATTTATTTATTTATTTATTTATTAGATATAAGTACACTGTAGCCGTCTGCAGACACTCCAGAAGATGGTGTCAGATTCTGGAGAATCTAAATCCCTCTTATGGTCTGAATATGATGTACATAAACCCAGCCTCACATATACTTCCAAAAATTTAAAATGGGTGGGGCCACTGAAAGGCTCAACAATTAACAGCATTGTCTCCTCTTCCAGAGAACCTGGGATCAACTACCAGCACCTACAATGTGGCCCATCTCCAGTTCCAGGGGATCAGACAGACAGACAGACCGACAGAGATAAAGATGGCAGGCCTGCCTGGTCTTTCTTTCTTTCTTATCCTTTTTAAAAAATATTTATTTATTTATTTATTTATTTATTTATTTATTTCTTAGATATAAGTACACTGTAGCTTTCTTTAGACACTCCAGAGGAGGGTGTCAGATTCTGGAGAATGTAAATCCCTCTTATGGTCTGCATATGATGTACATAAACACAGCCTCACATATACTGAGCTGAGGTGTCACAGGCCAACTGCTGGAATTTCTGAGTACCACCTAGATAGAGAAAAGCTATGCTGTGGTTGCTTAATTTATGTATTTTATTATTTCTATTTGTTGTTTTGTTTTGTTTTATTTGTTTTTAGAGAAGTCCTCTGTCTGTAGCTCTGGCTGACCCAGGACTGCCTACTTGTGTTAATTAGGGTTTCACAGCTGAGAACAGACACCAAGAGCAAGGTAAGGCTTAGAAAACCCTACATTCAGTGGTGGCTCAAGCTCTTAATGAGAGCACTCTGTAGGCAGAGGCAGTCAGTTTCTGAGTTCGAGGCCACCCTGGTGAAAGACAGGGCTAGGGTAGGGGCTAGGGTGAGGAAAGAAACAAAGAAAGAGAGAGAGAGAAAGAAAGAGAGAGAGAGAAAGAAAGAGAGAGAGAAAGAAAGAGAGAGAGAGAAAGAAAGAGAGAGAGAGAAAGAAAGAGAGAGAGAGAAAGAAAGAGAGAGAGAGAAAGAGAGAGAGAGAGAGAAAGAGAGAGAGAGAGAGAAAGAGAGAGAGAGAAAGAAAGAGAGAGAAAGAAAGAGTTTTTATAAAAGTTTTATAAAAAGTGTTAAAGTTTTTAAAAATTAAAAAAAAAAAATACCAGATCACCATCACACAGCATTGGCTGTCTTCAGGTGTATCCTTTCAGCCTCCAAAACAAAAAACAATGGCTGGTTGTCTTCAGGTGTATCCTATTCTCGAGTCTTATTTCCAACCTTAGAGCTGGGCTGAGCTGCCTCATTATGTAATTGCAAACCTTCCTTGGTTTGTCTTTTCCATTTCTAAGACTAACAGGCCTTTTTCTATTTATTGAATATGCTCATGACTGTCCTTTAGATATAGTAAATATAACTGTTGCTTATAAAACTTGTTTTCTAGGAATTTTTAAAGGGCAATGGCAGAGTTTATTTATAAAAAAATATTTTGCATTTATTTATTTGTGTGAGTGATGAAGCTCAGGTCTTCAAACTCGTCAGGAGGTATGATTACCTCCCCTCTCTCTCAACCCCTATCTCTCCTCTCTCAATGATTGTGTAAGAATGTTTTGCATGTGTATGCTGTGCCCACAGACTCCAGAACAGAGTATTAGATCCCCTGGAACTGGAGATGGGCCACCATATATAATACTGGTAATTGAGCCCAGGTTCTCTGGAAGAGGAGACAATGCTCTTAATTGTTGAGCCCTCTCTGTAGCCACATCTTTCTTTTTTTTTTGAGTATATGTGAGGCTGTGTTTATATACATCATATGCAGACAATAAGAATGATTTAGATTCTTCAGAATCTGACACCCTCTTCTGGACTGTCTGAAGATAGCTACAGCATACTTAAATATAATAAATAAATAAATCTTAAAAAGAAAAGGAAAAGTAAAAAAGAAAGAACAGGCCTGCCATATGCATGTTCATAGAGGAAAATGAAGAGACCCCAATCTAACCTCAGCAGGGTGCTTCCTTCTGGATGGTAGCTCACAGTTTCATCCCAGCAAGACAGGCAAATCACTGAGTTCAAGGACAGTAAGGTTCAGGACAGCCAAGGTTAGGAAGGAAAAGGGTCTATGTTGAGAATACAAACCGACAAAACAACAACTAGGAAAAAGAAGTGACAGTGTAACTTGGGGTAGGGTACCAACAAGAGAAAGCTTTCTGTTACCACTTACAAACACCAGTAGCCTTGCACCCTTCTGCCCAGGTCCCTGCCTTCCTTTCTAGGAATTCTAAGGATGCCAGGGGGTGGGGGAATCCAGATTAACTTTTTAAAAACAAAGACTTGGTCTTTGATGTCTATAGGAAGCCCTTCTCAGTGCCTTTAACTACGACTGAACTTTCAGGGCTGTGACTCAACTGTAACAAGGAACAGGGCTAAGAACCTGCAGCCTTTGAAAACAACTATTTTTTTAAAGTGGGGGACACAAATCAGCAGTAGAAGCCCTCAGGTTCAGCCATAATACTTGTTAGGGAAAGAGCCTCAATGTCCGGAGCTGAGGTCTCATGGGTGAAGTGCTTCAAGCTCTGAGTATCATTGAAAGAAAGAAAAGATATCATGTGGTTGCTTAATTTATTTATTTTATTATTTCTATTTTTTGTTTTCTTTTGTTTTGTTTTAGAAAAGGCCTCAGTCTGTAGCTATGGCTGACCTAGGACAGACTACATGTGTTAATTAGGGTTTCACAGCTGAGAAACAGACCATACCTATGTAAGACTTAGAAAACCCAACAGTCAGTGGTGGCTCGAGCTCTTAATGAGAGCACTCTGGAGGCAGAGGCAGGCAGTTTCTGAGTTCGAGGCCAGCCTGGTTAAAGACAGGGCTAGGCAGGGCTAGGCAAGGCAGGGCTGGGCTAGGCTAGGCTAGGCAAGGGGCTGGGCTAGTCAAGGCAAGGGACTAGGCTAGGCTACTCAAGGGGCTAGGCAAGACAGACAGACAGAGAGAAAGACAGACAAGGATGGCAGGCCTGCCTGGTTTTTCTTTCTTTCTTATCCCTTTTAAAAAATGTTTGTTTGTTTATTTATTTATTTATTTATTTATTTATGTATTTATTAGATATACGTACAATGTAGCTGTTTTCAGACACTCCAGAAGAGGGTGTAAGATTCTGGAGAATCTATATCCCTCTTATGGTCTTCATATGATGTACATACACACAGCCTCACATTTACATCTAAAAATTTAACGTTGTGTGGGTCCAATGAAAGGGATCAACAATTAACAGCATTGTCTCCTCTTATAGAGAACCTGGGATCAACTACCAGCAACTATATGGTGGCCCATCTCCAGTTCCAGGGGATCAGACAGACAGACAGACATACAGACAGATAGAGTTAAGGATGGCAGGCCTACCTTGTCTTTCCTTCTTTCTTATCCTTTTAAAAAAATGTTTATTAATTTAAGTATGTATTTATTAGATATAAGTACACTGTAGCTGTCTTCAAACACTCCCGAAGAGGGTGTCAGATTCTGGAGAATCTATATCCCTCTTATGGTCTGCATATGATGTACATGAACACAGCCTCACATATACTTCTAAAAATTTAAAGATGGGTGGGGCCACTGAAAGGGCTCAACAATTAACAGCACTGACTCCTCTTCCAGAGAACCTGGGATCAACTACCAGCAATTATATGGTGGCCCATCTCCAGTTCCAGGGGATCAGACAGACAGACAGACAGACAAGGATGGCAGGCCTGCCTGGTCTCTCTTTCTTTATTATCCTTTTTTAAAAATGTTTATTTGTTTATTTATGAATTTATTAGATATAAGTACACTGTAGCTGTCTTCAGACACTCCAGAAGAGGGTGTCAGATTCTGGAGAATATAAATCCCTCTTATGGTCTGCATATTCGGTACATAAACACAGCCTCGCATATACTTCTAAAAATTTAAAGATGGGTGGGGCCACTGAAAGGGCTCAACAATTAATAGCATTGTCTCCTCTTCCAGAGAACCTTGGATCAACTACCAGCAACTATATGGTGGCCCATCTCCAGTTCCAGGGTATCAGACAGACAGACAGAGAGACAGAGATTAGGATGGAGGCCTGCCTGGTCTTTCTTTCTTTCTTATACTTTTAAAAAATGTTTATTTATTTATTTATTTATTTATTTATTTATTTATTTATGTATTTATTATATATAAGTACACTGTAGCTGTCTTCAAACACTCCTGGAGATGGTGTCAGATTCTGGAGAATCTAAATCCCTCTTTTGGTCTGCATATGATGTACATATACACAGCCTCACATATACTTCTAAAAATTTAAAGATGTGTGGGGCCACTGAAAGGGCTCAACAATTAACAGCATTGTCTCCTCTACCAGAGAACCTGGGATCAACTACGAGCAACTATATGGTGGCCCATCTCCAGTTCCAGGGGATCAGGCAGACAAAGAGACAGACAGACAAGGGTGGCAGGCCTCCCTGGTTTTTCTTTCTTTCTTATCCTTTTTAAAAAATGTTTATTTATTTATTTATGTACTTATTAGATATAAGTACACCGTAGCTGTCTTCAGACACTCCAGAAGAGGGTGTCAGATTCTGGAGAATATAAATCCCTCTTATGGTCTGCATATGTTGGACATAAACACAGATTCACATACACTTCTAAAAATTTAAGATGGGTGGGCCCACTGAAAGGGCTCAACAATTAACAGCATTGTCTCTTCTTCCAGAGAACCTGGGATCAACTACCAGCAACTATATGGTGGCCAATCTCCAGTTCCAGGGGATCAGACAGACAGACAGACAGAGATAAAAAGGGCAGGCCTGCCTGGTTTTTCTTTCTTTCTTATCCTTTTAAAATAATGTTTGTTTATTTATTTATTTATTTATTTATTTATTTATTTATTTATGTATTTATTAGATATAAGTACACTGTAGTTGTCTTTAGACACTCCAGAAGAGGGTGTCAGATTCTGGAGAATCTAAATCCCTCTTATGGTCTGCATATGATGTACATAAACACAGCCTAACATATACTTCTAAAAATTTAAAGAAGGGTGGGGCCACTCTAAAAGCTCAACAATTAACAGCATTGTCTCCTCTTCCAGAGTACCTGGGATCAACTACCAGCAACTATATGGTGGCCCATCTCCAGTTCTAGACGATCAGACAGACAGACATACAGACAGTGATAAGGATGGCCGGCCTGCCTGGTCTTTCTTTCTTTCTTATCCTTTTTAAAAAATGTTTATTTATATATTTATTTATGTATTTATTAGATATAAGTACACTGTAGCTGTCTTCAGAAACTCCAGAAGAGGGTGTCAGATTCTGGAGAATCTAAATCCCTCTTATGGTCTGCATATGATGTACATAAACACAGCCTCACATATACTTCTAAAAATTATAAATAGGTGGGGCCACTGAAAGGACTCAACAATTAACAGCATTGTCTCCTCTTCCAGAGAACCTGGGATCAACTACCAGCACCTAAAAGGTGGCCCCTCTCCAGTTCCAGGGGATCAGACAGACAGACAGACAGACAGTGATAAGGATGGCAGGCCTGCTTGGTCTTTCTTTCTTTCTTATCCTTTTTTAAAAAAAATGTTTATTTATTTATTTATTTATTTATTTATTTATTTATTTATTTATTTATTTATTATTAGATATAAGTACACTGTAGCTGTTCAGACACTCCAGAAGAGGGTGTCAGATTCTGGAGAATCTAAATCCCTCTTATGGTCTGCATATGATGTACATAAACACAGCCTCACATATACTTCTAAAAATTTAAAGAAGGTTGGGGCCACTCTAAAAGCTCAACAATTAACAGCATTGTCTCCTCTTCCAGAGTACCTGGGATCAACTACCAGCAACTATATGGTGGCCCATCTCCAGTTCCAGGGGATCAGACAGACAGACATACAGACAGTGATAAGGATGGCAGGCCTGGCTGGTCATTCTTTCTTTCTTATCCTTTTCAAAAAAATGTTTATTTATATATTTATTTATGTATTTATTAGATATAAGTACACTGTAGCTGTCTTCAGACACTCCAGAAGAGGGTGTCAGATTCTGGAGAATCTAAATCCCTCTTATGATCTGCATATTATGTACATAAACACAGCCTCACATATACTTCTAAAAATTTAAAGATGTGTGGGGCCAATGAGAGGGCTCAACAATTAACAGCATTGTCTCCTCTTTCAGAGAACCTGGGATAAACTACCAGCACCTTATGGTGGCCCATCTCCAGTTCCAGTGGATCAGACAGACAGACAGACAGACAGAGAGACAGAGATAAGGATGGCAGGCCTGCCTGGTCTTTCTTTATTTCTTATACTTTTTAAAAAATGTTTATTTATTTATTTATTTATTTATTTATTTATTAGATATAAGTACACTGTAGCCGTCTTCAGACACTCCAGAAGAGGGTGTCAGATTCTAGAGAATCTAAATCCCTCTTATGGTCTGAATATGATGTACATAAACCAGCCTCACATATACTTCTAAAAATTATAAATAGGTGGGGCCACTGAAAGGACTCAACAATTAACAGCATTGTCTCCTCTTCCAGAGAACCTGGGATCAACTACCAGCACCTAAAAGGTGGCCCATCTCCAGTTCCAGGGGATCAGACAGACAGAAAGACAGACAGTGATAAGGATGGCAGGCCTGCCTGGTCTTTCTCTCTTTCTTATCCTTTTTTTAAAAAAAAATGTTTATTTATTTATTTATTTATTTATTTATTTATTTATTTATTATTAGATATAAGTACACTGTAGCTGTTCAGACACTCCAGAAGAGGGTGTCAGATTCTGGAGAATCTAAATCCCTCTTATGGTCTGCATATGATGTACATAAACACAGCCTCACATATACTTCTAAAATATTAAAGAAGGGTTGGGCCACTCTAAAAGCTCAACAATTAACAGCATTGTCTCCTCTTCCAGAGTACCTGGGATCAACTACCAGCAACTATGTGGTGGCCCATCTCCAGTTCCAGGGGATCAGACAGACAGACATACAGACAGTGATAAGGATGGCAGGCCTGCCTGGTCTTTCTTTCTTTCTTATCCTTTTAAAAAAATGTTTATTTATATATTTATTTATGTATTTATTAGATATATGTACACTGTAGCTGCTTTCAGACACTCCAGAAGAGGGTGTCAGATTCTGGAGAATCTAAATCCCTCTTATGGTCTGCATATGATGTACATAAACACAGCCTCACATATACTTCTAAAAATTTAAAGATGGGTGGGGCCACTCTAAAAGCTCAACAATTAACAGCATTGTCTCCTCTTCCAGAGTACCTGGGATCAACTACCAGCAACTATATGGTGGCCCATCTCCAGTTCCAGGGGATCAGACAGACAGACATACAGACAGTGATAAGGATGGCAGGCCTGCCTGGTCATTCTTTCTTTCTTATCCTTTTCAAAAAAATGTTTATTTATATATTTATTTATGTATTTATTAGATATAAGTACACTGTAGCTGTCTTCAGCCACTCCTGAAGAGGGTGTCAGATTCTGGAGAATCTAAATCCCTCTTATGGTCTGCATATGATGTACATAAACACAGCCTCACATATACTTCTAAAAATTTAAAGATGTGTGGGGCAAATGAGAGGGCTCAACAATTAACAGCATTGTCTCCTCTTTCAGAGAACCTGGGATAAACTACCAGCACCTTATGGTGGCCCATCTCCAGTTCCAGTGGATCAGACAGACAGACAGACAGACAGACAGAGAGACAGAGATAAGGATGGCAGGCCTGCCTGGTCTTTCTTTATTTCTTATACTTTTTAAAAAACGTTTATTTATTTATTTATTTATTTATTTATTTATTTATTAGATATAAGTACACTGTAGCCGTCTTCAGACACTCCAGAAGAGGGTGTCAGATTCTGGAGAATCTAAATCCCTATTATTGTCTGAATATGATGTACATAAATACAGCCTCACATATACTTCTAAATATTATAAATAGGTGGGGCCACTGAAAGGACTCAACAATTAACAGCATTGTCTACTCTTCCAGAGAACCTGGGATCAACTACCAGCACCTAAAAGGTGGCCCATCTCCAGTTCCAGGGGATCAGACAGACAGAAAGACAGACAGTGATAAGGATGGCAGGCCTGCCTGGTCTTTCTCTCTTTCTTATCCTTTTTTTAAAAAAATGTTTATTTATTTATTTATTTATTTATTTATTTATTTATTTATTTATTTATTCATTATTAGATATAAGTACACTGTAGCTGTTCAGACACTCCAGAAGAGGGTGTCAGATTCTGGAGAATCTAAATCCCTCTTATGGTCTGCATATGATGTACATAAACACAGCCTCACATATACTTCTAAAAATTTAAAGAAGTGTGGGGCCACTCTAAAAGCTCAACAATTAACAGCATTGTCTCCTCTTCCAGAGTACCTGGGATCAACTACCAGCAACTATATGGTGGCCCATCTCCAGTTCCAGGGGATCAGACAGACAGACATACAGACAGTGATAAGGATGGCAGGCCTGCCTGGTCTTTCTTTCTTTCTTATCCTTTTTAAAAAAATGTTTATTTATATATTTATTTATGTATTTATTAGATATATGTACACTGTAGCTGCTTTCAGACACTCCAGAAGAGGGTGTCAGATTCTGGAGAATCTAAACCCCTCTTATGGTCTGCATATGATGTACATAAACACAGCCTCGCATATACTTCTAAAAATTTAAAGATGGGTGGGGCCACAGAGAGGGCTCAACAATTAACAGCATTGTCTCCTCTTTCAGAGAACCTGGGATAAACTACCAGCACCTTATGGTGGCCCATCTCCAGTTCCAGGGAATCAGACAGACAGACAGACATACAGAAAGACAGAGATAAGGATGGCAGGCCTGCCTGGGCTTTCTTAATTTCTTATACTTTTTAAAATATGTTTATTTATTTATTTATTTATTTATTTATTTATTTATTTATGTATTTATTAGATATAAGTACACTGTAGCCGTCTTCAGACACTCCATAAGCCGGTGTCAGATTCTAGAGAATCTAAATCCCTCTTATGGTCTGAATATGATGTACATAAACACAGCCTCACATATATTTCTAAAAATTATAAATAGGTGGGGCCACTGAAAGGACTCAACAATTAACAGCATTGTCTCCTCTTCCAGAGAACCTGGGATCAACTACCAGCACCTAAAAGGTGGCCCATCTCCAGTTCCAGGGGATCAGACAGACAGACAGACAGACAGTGATAAGGATGGCAGGCCTGCCTGGTCATTCTTTCTTTCTTATCCTTTTCAAAAAAATGTTTATTTATATATTTATTTATGTATTTATTAGATATAAGTACACTGTAGCTGTCTTCAGCCACTCCTGAAGAGGGTGTCAGATTCTGGAGAATCTAAATCCCTCTTATGGTCTGCATATGATGTACATAAACACAGCCTCACATATACTTCTAAAAATTTAAAGATGTGTGGGGCCAATGAGAGGGCTCAACAATTAACAGCATTGTCTCCTCTTTCAGAGAACCTGGGATAAACTACCAGCACCTTATGGTGGCCCATCTCCAGTTCCAGTGGATCAGACAGACAGACAGACAGATAGAGAGACAGAGATAAGGATGGCAGGCCTGCCTGGTCTTTCTTTATTTCTTATACTTTTTAAAAAATGTTTATTTATTTATTTATTTATTTATTTATTAGATATAAGTACACTGTAGCCGTCTTCAGACACTCCAGAAGAGGGTGTCAGATTCTAGAGAATCTAAATCCCTATTATGGTCTGAATATGATGTACATAAACACAGCCTCACATATACTTCTAAATATTATAAATAGGTGGGGCCACTGAAAGGACTCAACAATTAACAGCATTGTCTACTCTTCCAGAGAACCTGGGATCAACTACCAGCACGTAAAAGGTGACCCATCTCCAGTTCCAGGGGATCAGACAGACAGAAAGACAGACAGTGATAAGGATGGCAGGCCTGCCTGGTCTTTCTCTCTTTCTTATCCTTTTTTTAAAAAAAATGTTTATTTATTTATTTATTTATTTATTTATTTATTTATTTATTATTAGATATAAGTACACTGTAGCTGTTCAGACACTCCAGAAGAGGGTGTCAGATTCTGGAGAATCTAAATCCCTCTTATGGTCTGCATATGATGTACATAAACACAGCCTTACATATACTTCTAAAAATTTAAAGAAGTGTGGGGCCACTCTAAAAGCTCAACAATTAACAGCATTGTCTCCTCTTCCAGAGTACCTGGGATCAACTACCAGCAACTATATGGTGGCCCATCTCCAGTTCCAGGGGATCAGACAGACAGACATACAGACAGTGATAAGGATGGCAGGCCTGCCTGGTCTTTCTTTCTTTCTTATGCTTTTTTAAAAAAATGTTTATTTATATATTTATTTATGTATTTATTAGATATATGTACACTGTAGCTGCTTTCAGACACTCCAGAAGAGGGTGTCAGATTCTGGAGAATCTAAACCCCTCTTATGGTCTGCATATGATGTACATAAACACAGCCTCGCATATACTTCTAAAAATTTAAAGATGGGTGGGGCCACTGAGAGGGCTCAACAATTAACAGCATTGTCTCCTCTTTCAGAGAACCTGGGATAAACTACCAGCACCTTATGGTGGCCCATCTCCAGTTCCAGAGGATCAGACAGACAGACAGACAGAGAGACAGAGATATGGATGGCAGGCCTGCCTGGTCTTTCTTTATTTCTTATACTTTTAAAAAAATGTTTATTTATTTATTTATTTATTTATTTATTTATTTATTTATTTATTTATGTATTTATTAGATATAAGTACACTGTAGCCGTCTTCAGACACTCCAGAAGAGTGTGTCAGATTCTAGAGAATCTAAAGCCCTCTTATGGTCTGAATATGATGTACATAAACACAGCCTCACATATACTTCTAAAAATTATAAAAAGGTGGGGCCACTGAAAGGACTCAACAATTAACAGCATTGTCTCCTCTTCCAGAGAACCTGGGATCAACTACCAGCACCTAAAAGGTGGCCCATCTCCAGTTCCAGGGGATCAGACAGACAGACAGACAGACAGAGATAAGGAGGGCAGGCCTGCCTGGTTTTTCTTTCTTGCTTATCCTTTTAAAATAATGTTTATTTATTTTTTATTTATTTATTTATGTATTTATTAGATATAAGTACACTGTAGTTGTCTTCAGACACTCCTGAAGAGGGTGTCAGATTCTGGAGAATCTAAATCCCTCTTATGGTCTGCATATGATGTACGTAAACACAGCCTAACATATACTTCTAAAAATTTAAAGATCGGTGGTGCCACTGGAAGGGCTCAACAATTAACAGCATTGTCTCTTCTTCCAGAGAACCTGGGATCAACTAACAGCAACTATATGGTGGCCCATCTCCAGTTCCAAGGGATCAGACAGACAGATAGACAGACTGACAGAGGTAAGGATGGAGGCCTGCCTGGACTTTCTTTCTTTCTTATACTTTTAAAAAAATGTTTATTTATTTATTTATTTATTTATTTATTTATTTATTTATTTATTTATTTATTATTAGATATAAGTACACTGTAGCTGTTCAGACACTCCAGAAGAGGGTGTCAGATTCTGGAGAATCTAAATCCCTCTTTTGGTCTGCATATGATGTACATATACACAGCCTCACATATACTTCTAAAAATTTAAAGAAGGGTGGGGCCACTCTAAAAGCTCAACAATTAACAGCATTGTCTCCTCTTCCAGAGTACCTGGGATCAACTACCAGCAACTATATGGTGGCCCATCTCCAGTTCCAGGGGATCAGACAGACAGACATACAGACAGTGATAAGGATGGCAGGCCTGCCTGGTCATTCTTTCTTTCTTATCCTTTTCAAAAAAATGTTTATTTATATATTTATTTATGTATTTATTAGATATAAGTACACTGTAGCTGTCTTCAGACACCCCAGAAGAGGGTGTCAGATTCTGGAGAATCTAAATCCCTCTTATGGTCTGCATATGATGTACATAAACACAGCCTCACATATACTTCTAAAAATTTAAAGATGTGTGGGGCCAATGAGAGGGCTCAACAATTAACAGCATTGTCTCCTCTTTCAGAGAACCTGGGATAAACTACCAGCACCTTATGGTGGCCCATCTCCAGTTCCAGTGGATCAGACAGACAGACAGACAGACAGAGAGACAGAGATAAGGATGGCAGGCCTGCCTGGTCTTTCTTTATTTCTTCTACTTTTTAAAAAATGTTTATTTATTTATTTATTTATTTAATTATTTATGTATTTATTAGATATAAGTACACTGTAGCCGTCTTCAGACACTCCAGAAGAGGGTGTCAGATTCTAGAGAATCTAAATCCCTCTTATGGTCTGAATATGATGTACATAAACACAGCCTCACATATACTTCTAAAAATTATAAATAGGTGGGGCCACTGAAAGGACTCAACAATTAACAGCATTGTCTACTCTTCCAGAGAACCTGGGATCAACTACCAGCACCTAAAAGGTGGCCCATCTCCAGTTCCAGGGGATCAGACAGACAGACAGACAGACAGTGATAAGGATGGCAGGCCTGCCTGGTCTTTCTTTCTTTCTTATCTTTTTTTAAAAAAATGTTCGTTTATTTATTTATTTATTTATTTATTTATTTATTTATTTATTTATTTATTTATTATTAGATATAAGTACACTGTAGCTGTTCAGACACTCCAGAAGAGGGTGTCAGATTCTGGAGAATCTAAATCCCTCTTATGGTCTGCATATGATGTACATAAACACAGCCTCACATATACTTCTAAAAATTTAAAGAAGGTTGGGGCCACTCTAAAAGCTCAAGAATTAACAGCATTGTCTCCTCTTCCAGAGTACCTGGGATCAACTACCAGCAACTATATGGTGGCCCATCTCCAGTTCCAGGGGATCAGACAGACAGACATACAGACAGTGATAAGGATGGCAGGCCTGCCTGGTCTTTCTTTCTTTCTTATCCTTTTAAAAAATGTTTATTTATATATTTATTTATGTATTTATTAGATATATGTACACTGTAGCTGTCTTCAGACACTCCAGAAGAGGGTGTCAGATTCTGGAGAATCTAAATCCCTCTTTTTTTTTTATTATTTTTTTTATATTTTTATTACATATTTTCCTCAATTACATTTCCAATACTATCCCAAAAGTCCCCCATAGCGCCCCCCACTTCCCTACCCACCCATTCCCATTCTTTTGGCCCTGACATTCCCCTATATTGGGGCATATAAAGTTTGCAAGTCCAATGGGCCTCTCTTTCCATTGATGGCCGACTAGGCCATCTTTCGATACATATGCAGCTAGAGACAAGAGCTCCAGGGTTCTGGTTAGTACATCATGTTGTTCCAACAATAGGGTTGCAGATCCCTTTAGCTCCTTGGGTACTTTCTCTAGCTTCTCCATTGGGAGCCCTGTGATACATCCAATAGCTGACTGTGAACATCCACTCCTGTGTTTGCTAGGCCCCGGCATCATCTCACAAGAGACAGCTATATTTGGGTCCTTTCAGCAAAATCTTGCTAGTGTATGCAATGGTGTCAGCGTTTAGAAGCTGATTATGGGACAGATCCCTGGATACAGCAGTCTCTAAATGGTCCATCCTTTCATCACAGCTACGAACTTTGTCTCTGTAACTCCTTCCCTGGGTGTTTTGTTCCCAATTCTAAGAAGGTGCACAGTGTCCACACTTTGGTCTTCATTCTTCTTGAGTTTCATGCGTTTATCAAATTGTATCTTATATCTTGGGTATCCTAAGTTTTGGGCTAATATCCACTTATCAATGAATACATATTGTGTGAGTTCTTTTGTGATTGTGTTACTTCACTCAAAATGATGCCCTCCAGGTCCATCCATTTGGCTAGGAATTTCATAAATTCATTCATTTTAATAGCTGAGTAGTACTCCATTGTGTAAATGTACCATAATTTCTGTATCCATTCCTCTGTTGAGGGACATCTGGGTTCTTTCCAGCTTCTGGCTATTATAAATAGGGCTGCTATGAACATAGTGGAGCATGTGTCCTTTTTACCGGTTGGGACATCTTCTGGATATATGCCCAGGAGAGGTATTGCTGGATCCTCCGGTAGTACTATGTCCAATTTTCTGAGGAACCGCCAGACTGATTTCCAGAGTGGTTGTACAAGCTTGCAATCCCACCAACAATGGAGGAGTGTTCCTCTTTCTCCACATCCTCGCCAGCATCTGCTGTCACCTGAATTTTTGATCTTAGCCATTCTGACTGGTGTGAGGTGGAATCTCAGGGTTGTTTTGATTTGCATTTCCCTGATGATTAAGGATGTTGAACATTTTTTCAGGTGCTTCTCTGCCATTCGGTATTCCTCAGGTGAGAATTCTTTGTTCAGTTCTGAGCCCCATTTTTTAATGGGGTTATTTGACTTTCTGGAGTCCACCTTCTTGAGTTCTTTATATATATTGGATATTAGTCCCTTATCTGATTTAGGATAGGTGACGATCCTTTCCCAATCTGTTGGTGGTTTTTTTGTCTTATTGATGGTGTCTTTAGCCTTGCAGAAGCTTTGTAGTTTCATGAGGTCCCACTTGTCAATTCTCAATCTTACAGCACAAGCCATTACTGTTCTATTCAGGAATTTTTCCCCTGTGCCCATATCTTCAAGGCTTTTCCCCACTTTCTCCTCTATAAGTTTCAGTGTCTCTGGTTTTATGTGAAGTTCCTTGATCCACTTAGACTTGACCTTAGTACAAGGAGATAGGAATGGATCGATTCGCATTCTTCTACATGTTAACAACCAGTTGTGCCAGCACCATTTGTTGAAAATGCTGTCTTTCTTCCACTGGATGTTTTTAGCTCCCTTGTCGAAGATCAAGTGACCATAGGTGTGTGGGTTCATTTCTGGGTCTTCAATTCTATTCCATTGGTCTATTTGTCTGTCACTATACCAGTACCATGCAGTTTTTATCACAATTGCTCTGTAGTAGAGCTTTAGGTCCGGCATGGTGATTCCACCAGAGGTTCTTTTATCCTTGAGAAGAGTTTTTGCTATCCTAGGTTTTTTGTTATTCCAGATGAATTTGCAGATTGCACTTTCTAATTCGTTGAAGAATTGATTTGGAATTTTGATGGGGATTGCATTGAATCTGTAGATTGCTTTTGGCAAGATAGCCATTTTTACAATGTTGATCCTGCCAATCCATGAGCATGGGAGATCTTTCCATCTTCTGAGATCTTCTAGAATTTCTTTCTTCAGAGACTTGAAGTTTTTATTATACAGATCTTTCACTTCCTTAGTTAGAGTCACGCCAAGATATTTTATATTATTTGTGACTATTGAGAAGGGTGTTGTTTCCCTAATTTCTTTCTCAGCCTGTTTATTCTTTGTGTAGAGAAAGGCCATTGATTTGTTTGAGTTAATTTTATATCCAGCTACTTCACCGAAGCTGTTTATCAGGCTTAGGAGTTCTCTGGTGGAATTTTTAGGGTCACTTATATATACTATCATATCATCTGCAAAGAGTGATATTTTGACTTCATCTTTTCCAATTTGTATCCCTTTGATCTCCTTTTGTTGTCGAATTGCTCTGACTAGGACTTCAAGTACAATGTTGAATAGGTATGGAGAAAGTGGACAGCCTTGTCTAGTCCCTGATTTTAGAGGGATTGCTTCAAGCTTCTCACCATTTACTTTGATGTTGGCTACTGGTTTGCTGTAGATTGCTTTTATCATGTTTAGGTATGGGCCTTGAATTCCTGATCTTTCCAAGACTTTTATCATGAATGGGTGTTGGATCTTATCAAATGCTTTTTCCGCATCTAACGAGATGACCATGAGGTTTTTGTCTTTGAGTTTGTTTATATACTGGATTACGTTGATGGATTTCCGTATATTGAACCATCCCTGCATCCCTGGGATGAAACCTACTTGGTCAGGATGGATGATTGTTTTGATGTGTTCTTGGATTCGGTTAGCAAGAACTTTATTGAGGATTTTTGCATCAATATTCATAAGGGATATTGGTCTGAAGTTTTCTATCTTTGTTGGGTCTTTTTGTGGTTTAGGTATCAGAGTAATTGTGGCTTCATAGAATGAGTTGGGTAGAGTACCTTCTGTTTCTATTTTGTGGAATAGTTTGTGAAGAACTGGGATTAGATCTTCTTTGAAGGTCTGATAGAACTCTGCACTAAACCCATCTGGTCCTGGGCTTTTTTTAGTTGGGAGACTATTAATGACTGCTTCTATTTCTTTGGGGGATATAGGGCTGTTTAGATCATTAACCTGATCTTGATTCAACTTTGGTACCTGGTATCTGTCTAGGAACTTCTCCATTTCATCCAGGTTCTCCAGTTTTGTTGAGTATAGCCTTTGGTAGAAGGATCTGATGGTGTTTTGGATGTCTTCAGGATCTGTTGTTATGTCTCCTTTTTCATTTCTGATTTTGTTAATTAGGATGCTTTCCCTGTGCCCTCTAGTGAGTCTGGCTAAGGGTTTATCTATCTTGTTGATTTTCTCAAAGAACCAGCTCCTTGATTGGTTGATTCTTTGAATAGTTTTTCTTGTTTCCACTTGGTTGATTTCACCCCTGAGTTTGATTATTTCCTGCCTTCTACTCCTCTTGGGTGAATTTGCTTCCTTTTGTTCTAGTGCTTTTAGGTGTGTTGTCAAGCTGCTAATGTGTGCTCTCTCTAGTTTCCTTTTGGAGGCACTCAGAGCTATGAGTTTTCCTCTTAAAAATGCTTTCATTGCGTCCCATAAGTTTGGGTATGTTGTGGCTTCATTTTCATTGAACTCTAAAAAGTCCTTAATTTCTTTCTTTATTCCTTCCTTGACCAAGGTATCATTGAGAAGAGTGTTGTTCAGTTTCCACGTGAAGGTTGGCTTTCTATTATTTATTTTGTTATTGAAGATCAGCCTTAGTCCATGGTGATCTGATAGGATGCATGGGACAATTTCAATATTTTTATATCTGTTGAGGCCTGTTTTGTGACCAATTATGTGGTCAATTTTGGAGAAGGTACCATGAGGTGCTGAGAAGAAGGTATATCCTTTTGTTTTAGGATAGAATGTTCTGTAGATATCTGCCAAATCCATTTGATTCATAATTTCTCTTAGTTTCACTGTGTCCCTGTTTAGTTTCTGTTTCCATGATCTGTCCATTTGTGAAAGTGGTGTGTTGAAGTCTCCCACTATTATTGTATGAGGTGCAATGTGTGCTTTGAGCTTTACTAAAGTTTCTTTAATGAATGTGGCTGCCTTTGTATTTGGAGCATAGATATTCAGGATTGATAGTTCCTCTTGGAGGATTTTACCTTTGATGAGTATGAAGTGTCCCTCCCTGTCTTTTTTAATGACTTTGGGTTGGAAGTCAATCTTATCAGATATTAGAATGGCTACTCCAGCTTGTTTCTTCATGCCATTTGCTTGGAAAATTGTTTTCCAGCCTTTCATTCTGAGGTAGTGTCTATCCTTTTCTCTGAGATGAGTTTCCTGTAAGCAGCAAAATGTTGGGTCTTGTTTGTGTAGCCAGTTTGTTAGTCTATGTCTTTTTATCGGGGAGTTGAGTCCATTGATATTAAGAGATATTAAGGAAAAGTAATTGTTGTTTCCTGTTATTTTTGTTGTTAAAGTTGGCATTTTGTTCTTGTGGCTGTCTACTTTTAGGTTTGTTGAGGGATTACCTTCTTGTTGTTTCTAGGGCGTGGTTCCTGTCCTTGTATTGGTTTTTTTCTGTTATTATCCTTTGAAGGGCTGGATTCGTGGAGAGATAATGTGTGAATTTGGTTTTGTCGTGGAATACTTTGGTTTCTCCATCTATGTTAATTGAGAGTTTGGCTGGGTATAGTAGCCTGGGCTGGAATTTGTGTTCTTTTAGTGTCTGTATAACATCTGTCCAGGATGTTCTGGCTTTCATAGTCTCTGGTGAAAAGTCTGGTGTAATTCTGATAGGCTTGCCTTTATATGTTACTTGGCCTTTTTCTCTTACTGCTTTTAGTATTCTATCTTTATTTAGAGCATTTGTTGTTCTGATTATAATGTGTCGGGAGGTATTTCTTTTCTGGTCCAGTCTATTTGGAGTTCTGTAGGCTTCTTGTATGTTCATGGGCATCTCTTTCTTTAGATTTGGGAAGTTTTCTTCTATAATTTTGTTGAAGATGTTTGCTGGTCCTTTGAGTTGAAAATCTTCATTCTCATCCACTCCTATTATCCGTAGGTTTGGTCTTCTCATTATGTCCTGTATTTCTTGGATGTTTTGAGTTAGGATCTTTTTGCATTTTACATTTTCCTTGATTGTTTTGCCGATGTTCTCTATGGAATCTTCTGCACCTGAGATTCTCTCTTCCATCTCTTGTATTCTGTTGCTGATGCTCGTATCTATGGTTCCAGATTTCTTTCCTAGGGTTTCTATCTCCAGTGTTGCCTCATTTTGGGTTTTCTTTATTGTGTCTACTTCCCTTTTTAGGTCTAGTATGGTTTTGTTCATTTCCATCATCTGTTTGGATGTGTTTTCCTGTTTTTCTGTAAGGACTTCTACCTGTTTGATTATGTTATCATGTTTTTCTTTAAGGATTTGTAACTCTTTAGCAGTGTTCTCCTGCAATTCTTTAAGGGATTTTTGTGCTTCCTCTTTATTGTCTTCTGCCTTTTTAGCAGTGTTCTCCTGCATTTCTTTAAGTGTGTTATTAAAGTCCTTCTTGAAGTCCTCTATCATCATCAGGAGATATGCTTTTAAATCCGTGTCTAGCTTTTCCGGTGTGTTGGGGTGCCCTGGACTGGGCGAAGTGGGGGTGCTGGGTTCTGATGATGGTGAGTGGTCTTGGTTTCTGTTAGTAAGATTATTACGTTTACCTTTCGCCATCTGGTAATCTCTGGGGTTAGTTGTTATCGTTGTCACTATTTAAAGATTGGAGCAGAAGCTGTGTTCCACTCACCAGCAGTCTCTAAATCCTGCCGCGGGGGTCGTGGGTAGCTGACGGTACCCCGGTGCTGGTCCAGCCGGAAGAGGCCTGTGGTCCTACTCAGGCCGTTTTTCTGCTTCCCTAACTAATGCAGTCTCTGGTCCCGCGTGCAATTGGATTGGAGCAGAAGCTGTGTTCCACTCTCCAGAAGTCTTAAGATCCAGCAGTCCCAAAATCCTGCGGCGGGGGTCGTGGGTAGCTGGCGGGTATCAGGCAACCCTGCGCTCCCGATACCCCGGCGCTGATCCGGCTGGATGAGGCCTGTGGTCCTACTCAGGCCGGTTTCTGCTTCCCTAACTAATCTCTAAATCCCTCTTATGGTCTGCATATTCGGTACATAAACACAGCCTTGCATATACTTCTAAAAATTTAAAGATGGGTGGGGCCACTGAGAGGGCTCAATAATTAACAGCATTGTCTCCTCTTTCAGAGAACCTGGGATAAACTACCAGCACCTTACGGTGGCCCATCTCCAGTTCCAGGAGATCAGACAGACAGACAGACAGAGAGACAGAGATATGGATGGCAGGCCTGCCTGGTCTTTCTTTATTTCTTATGCTTTTTAAAAAATGTTTATTTATTTATTTATTTATTTATTTATTTATTTATTTATTTATTTATTTATGTATTTATTAGATATAAGTACACTGTAGCCGTCTTCAGACACTCCAGAAGAGGGTGTCAGATTCTAGAGAATCTAAATCCCTCTTATGGTCTGAATATGATGTACATAAACACAGCCTTGCATATACTTCTAAAAATTTAAAGATGGGTGGGGCCACTGAGAGGGCTCAACAATTAACAGCATTGTCTCCTCTTTCAGAGAACCTGGGATAAACTACCAGCACCTTATGGTGGCCCATCTCCAGTTCCAGGGGATCAGACAGACAGACAGGCAGAGAGACAGAGATATGGATGGCAGGCCTGCCTGGTCTTTCTTTATTTCTTATACTTTTTAAAAAATGTTTATTTATTTATTTATTTATTTATTTATTTATTTATGTATTTATTAGATATAAGTACACTGTAGCCGTCTTCAGACACTCCAGAAGAGGGTGTCAGATTCTAGAGAATCTAAATCCCTCTTATGGTCTGAATATGATGTACATAAACACAGCCTCACATATACTTCTAAAAATTATAAATAGTTGGGGCCACTGAAAGGACTCAAAAATTAACAGCATTGTCTCCTCTTCCAGAGAACCTGGGATCAACTACCAGCACCTAAAAGGTGGCCCATCTCCAGTTCCAGGGGATCAGACAGACAGACAGACAGACAGTTGTAAGGATGGCAGTCCTGCCTGGTCTTTCTTTCTTTCTTATCCTTTTTAAAAAAATGTGTATTTATATATTTATTTATGTATTTATTAGATATAAGTACACTGTAGCCGTCTTCAGACACTCCAGAAGATGGTGTCAGATTCTGGAGAATCTAAATCCCTCTTATGGTCTGAATATGATGTACATAAACACAGCCTCACATATACTTGTAAAAATTAAAATGGGTGGGGCCACTGAAAGGGCTCAACAATTAACAGCATTGTCTCCTCTTCCAGAGAACCTGGGATCAACTACCAGCACCTACAAGGTGGCCCATCTCCAGTTCCAGGGGATCAGACAGACAGACAGACAGACAGAGATAAGTATGGCAGGCCTGCCTGGTCTTTCTTTCTTTCTTATGGTTTTAAAATAATGTTTATTTATTTATTTATTTATATATGTTTGTATTTATTAGATATAAGTACACTGTAGTTGTCTTCAGACACTCCAGAAGAGGGTGTCAGATTCTGGAGAATCTAAATCCCTCTTATGGTCTGCATATGATGTACATAAACACAGCCTAACATATACTTCTAAAAATTTAAAGATAGGTGGAGCCACTGAAAGGGCTCAACAATTAATAGCATTGTCTCCTCTTCCAGAGAACCTGGGATCAACTAACAGCAACTATATGGTGGCCCATCTCCAGTTCCAAGGGATCAGACAGTGTGACAGACAAACAGACTGACAGAGATTAGGATGGCAGGCCTGCCTGGTCTTTCTTTCTTTATTATCCTTTTTAAAAAATGTTTATTTATTTATGTATTTATTAGATATAAGTACACTGTAGCTGTCTTCAGACACTCCAGAAGAAGGTGTCAGATTCTGGAGAATCTAAATCACTCTTATGGTCTGCATATGATGTACATAAACAAAGCCTCACATATACTACTAAAAATTTAACGATGGGTGGGGCCACTGAAAGTGTTCAACAATTAACAGCATTGTCTCCTCTTCCAGAGAACCTGGGATCAACTACCAGCACTTATATGGTGGCCCATCTCCAGTTCCAGGGGATCAGAACGACTGATAGACAGACAGACAGAGATAAGGATGGTAGGCCTGCCTGGTCTTTCTTTTTTTCTTATCAGGTTTAAATAATGTTTATTTATTTATTTATTTATTTATTTATGTATTTATTAGATATAAGTACACTGTAGCTGTCTTCAGACACTCCAGAAGAGGGTGTCAGATTCTGGAGAATCTAAATCCCTCTTATGGTCTGCATATGATGTACATAAACATAGACTCACATATACTTCTAAAAATTTAAAGATGGGTAGGGCCACTGATAGGGCTCAACAATTAAGAGCATTGTCTCCTCTTCTAGAGAACCTTGGATCAACTACCAGCAACTATATGGTGGCCCATCTCCAGTTCCAGGGGATCAGACAGACAGACATACAGACAGTGATAAGGATGGCAGGCCTGCCTGGTCTTTCTTTCTTTCTTATCCTTTTTAAAAAAATGTTTATTTATATATTTATTTATGTATTTATTAGATATAAGTACACTCTAGCTGTCTTCAGACACTCCAGAAGAGGGTGTCAGATTCTGGAGAATCTAAATCCCTCTTATGGTCTGCATATGATGTACATAAACACAGCCTCACATATACCTCTAAATATTTAAAGATGGGTGGCGCCACTGAAAGGGCTCAACAATTAACAGCATTGTCTCCTCTTTCAGAGAACCTGGGATAAACTACCAGCACATTATGGTGGCCCATCTCCAGTTCCAGGGGATCAGACAGACAGACAGACAGACAGTGATAAGGATGGCAGGCCTGCCTGGTCTTTCTTTCTTTCTTATCCTTTTTTTAAAAAAATGTTTGTTTATTTATTTATTTATTTATTTATTTATTTATTTATTTATTTATTTATTTATTTATTATTAGATATAAGTACACTGTAGCTGTTCAGACACTCCAGAAGAGGGTGTCAGATTCTGGAGAATCTAAATCCCTCTTATGGTCTGCATATGAGGTACATAAACACAGCCTCACATATACTTCTAAAAATTTAAAGAAGGGTGGGGCCACTCTAAAAGCTCAACAATTAACAGCATTGTCTCCTCTTCCAGAGTACCTGGGATCAACTACCAGCAACTATATGGTGGCCCATCTCCAGTTCCAGGGGATCAGACAGACAGACATACAGACAGTGATAAGGATGGCAGGCTGCCTGGTTTTCTTTCTTTATTATCCTTTTTTTAAAAATGTTAATTTATATATTTATTTATGTATTTATTAGATATATGTACACTGTAGCTGTCTTCAGAAACTCCAGAAGAGGGTGTCAGATTCTGGAGAATCTAAATCCCTCTTATGGTCTGCATATTTGGTACATAAACACAGCCTTGCATATACTTCTAAAAATTTAAAGATGGGTGGGGCCACTGAGAGGGCTCAACAATTAACAGCATTGTCTCCTCTTTCAGGGAACCTGGGATAAACTACCAGCACCTTATGGTGGCCCATCTCCAGTTCCAGGGGATCAGACAGACAGACAGACAGAGAGACAGAGATATGGATGGCAGGCCTGCCTGGTCTTTCTGTATTTCTTATACTTTTTAAAAATGTTTATTTATTTATTTATTTATTTATTTATTTATTTATTTATTTATTTTTGTATTTATTAGATATAAGTACACTGTAGCCGTCTTCAGACACTCCAGAAAAGGGTGTCAGATTCTAGAGAATCTAAATCCCTCTTATGGTCTGAATATGATGTACATAAACACAGCCTCACATAAACTTCTAAAAATTATAAATAGTTGGGGCCACTGAAAGGACTCAACAATTAACAGCATTGTCTCCTCTTCCAGAGAACCTGGGATCAACTACCAGCACCTAAAAGGTGGCCCATCTCCAATTCTAGGGGATCAGGCAGACAGACAGACAGACAGTAATAAGGATGGCAGGCCTGCCTGGTCTTTCTTTCTTTCTTATACTTTTTTTAAAAAAATGTTTATTTATTTATTTATTTATTTATTTATTTATTTATTTATTTATTTATTATTAGATATAAGTACACTGTAGCTGTTCAGACACTCCAGAAGAGGGTGTCAGATTCTGGAGAATCTAAATCCCTCTTATGGTCTGCATATGATGTACATAAACACAGCCTCACATATACTTCTAAAAATTTAAAGAAGGGTGGGGCCACTCTAAAAGCTCAACAATTAACAGCATTGTCTCCTCTTCCAGAGTACCTGGGATCAACTACCAGCAACTATATGGTGGCCCATCTCCAGTTCCAGGGGATCAGACAGACAGACATACAGACAGTGATAAGGATGGCAGGCCTGCCTGGTCTTTCTTTCTTTCTTTCTTATCCTTTTTAAAAAAATGTTTATTTATATATTTATTTATGTATTTATTAGATATAAGTACACTGTAGCTGTCTTCAGACACTCCAGAAGAGGGTGTCAGATTCTGGAGAATCTAAATCCCTTTTATGGTCTGCATATGATGTACATAAACACAGCCTCACGTATACTTCTAAAAATTTAAAGATGTGTGGGGCCACTGAGAGGGCTCAACAATTAACAGCATTGTCTCCTCTTTCAGAGAACCTGGGATAAACTACCAGCACCTTATGGTGGCCCATCTCCAGTTCCTGTGGATCAGACAGACAGACAGACAGAGAGACAGAGATATGGATGACAGGCCTGACTGGTCTTTCTTTATTTCTTATACTTTTTAAAAAATGTTTATTTATTCATTTATTTATTTATTTATTTATTTATTTATTTATTTATTAGATATAAGTACACTGTAGCCATCTTCAGACACTCCAGAAGATGGTGTGAGATTCTGGAGAATCTAAATCCCTCTTATGGTCTGAATATGATGTACATAAACACAGCCTCACATATACTTGTAAAAATTAAAAATGGGTGAGGCCACTGAAAGGGCTAAACAATTAACAGCATTGTCTCCTCTTCCAGAGAACCTGGGAACAACTACAAGCATCTACAAGGTGGCCCATCTCCAGTTCCAGGGGATCAGACAGACAGACAGACAGACAGAGATAAGGATGGCAGGCCTGCCTGGTCTTTCTTTCTTTATTATCCTTTTTAAAAAATGTTTATTTATTTATGTATTTATTAGATATAAGTACACTGTAGCTGTCTTCAGACACTCCAGAAGAGGGTGTCAGATTCTGGAGAATCTAAATCCCTCTTATGGTCTGCATATGATGTACATAAACACAGCCTCACATATACTACTAAAAATTTAACGATGGGTGGGGCCACTGAAAGCACTCAACAATTAACAACATTGTCTCCTCTTCCAGAGAACCTGGGATCAACTACCAGCACCTATATGGTGGACCATCTCCAGTTCCAGGGGATCAGAACGACTGATAGACAGACAGACAGAGATAAGGATGGTAGGCCTGCCTGGTCTTTCTTTTTTTCTTATCCGGTTTAAATAATGTTTATTTATTTATTTATTTATTTATTTATGTATTTATTTGATATAAGTACACTGTAGCTGTCTTCAGACACTCCAGAAGAGGGTGTCAGATTCTGGAGAATCTAAATCCCTCTTATGGTCTGCATATGATGTACATAAACACAGACTCACATATACTTCTAAAAATTTAAAGATGGGTAGGGCCACTGATAGGGCTCAACAATTAAGAGCATTGTCTCCTCTTCCAGAGAACCTTGGATCAACTACCAGCAACTATATGGTGGCCCATCTCCAGTTCCTGGGGATCAGATAGACAGACAGACAGACAGGCAGAGATATGGATGGCAGGCCTGCCTGGTCTTAAATTCTTTTTTATCCTTTTTAAAAAATGTTTATTTATTTATTTATTTATTTATTTATTATATATAAGTACACCGTAGCTGTCTTCAGTCTCTCCAGTAGAGGGTGTCAGATTCTGGAGAATCTAAATCCTCTTATAATCTGAATATGATGTACATAAACACAGCCTCACATAAACTTCTAAATATTTAAAGAAGTGTGGGGCCACTAAAAGGGCTCAACAATTAACCGAATTGTCTCCTCTTCCAGAGAACCTTGGATCAACTACCAGCACTATATGGTGGCCCATCTCCAGTTCCCGGGGTTCAGATAGACAGACAGACAGACAGACAGAGATATGGATGGCAGGCCTGCCTGGTCTTTCTTTCTTTCTTATACTTTTTAAAAAATGTTTTTATTTATTTATTTATTTATTTATCTATTTATTTATTAGATATAAGTACACTGTAGCTGTCTTCAGACACTCCAAAAGAGGGTGTCAGGTTCTGGAGAATCTAAATCCCTCTTATGGTCTGCATATGATGTACATAAACACAGCCTCACATATACCTCTAAATATTTAAAGATGGGTGGCGCCACTGAAAGGGCTCAACAATTAACAGCATTATGTCCTCTTCCAGAGTACCTGGGATCAACTACCAGCACCTAAAAGGTGGCCCATCTCCAATTCTAGGGGATCAGGCAGACAGACAGACAGACAGTAATAAGGATGGCAGGCCTGCCTGGTCTTTCTTTCTTTCTTATACTTTTTTAAAAAAAATGTTTATTTATTTATTTATTTATTTATTTATTTATTTATTTATTTATTTATTTATTTATTATTAGATATAAGTACACTGTAGCTGTTCAGACACTCCAGAAGAGGGTGTCAGATTCTGGAGAATCTAAATCCCTCTTATGGTCTGCATATGAGGTACATAAACACAGCCTCACATATACTTCTAAAAATTTAAAGAAGGGTGGGGCCACTCTAAAAGCTCAACAATTAACAGCATTGTCTCCTCTTCCAGAGTACCTGGGATCAACTACCAGCAACTATATGGTGGCCCATCTCCAGTTCCAGGGGATCAGACAGACAGACATACAGACAGTGATAAGGATGGCAGGCTGCCTGGTTTTCTTTCTTTATTATCCTTTTTTTAAAAATGTTAATTTATATATTTATTTATGTATTTATTAGATATATGTACACTGTAGCTGTCTTCAGAAACTCCAGAAGAGGGTGTCAGATTCTGGAGAATCTAAATCCCTCTTATGGTCTGCATATTTGGTACATAAACACAGCCTTGCATATACTTCTAAAAATTTAAAGATGTGTGGGGCCACTGAGAGGGCTCAACAATTAACAGCATTGTCTCCTCTTTCAGGGAACCTGGGATAAACTACCAGCACCTTATGGTGGCCCATCTCCAGTTCCAGGTGATCAGACAGACAGACAGACAGAGAGACAGAGATATGGATGGCAGGCCTGCCTGGTCTTTCTGTATTTCTTATACTTTTTAAAAATGTTTATTTATTTATTTATTTATTTATTTATTTATTTATTTATTTTTGTATTTATTAGATATAAGTACACTGTAGCCGTCTTCAGACACTCCAGAAAAGGGTGTCAGATTCTAGAGAATCTAAATCCCTCTTATGGTCTGAATATGATGTACATAAACACAGCCTCACATAAACTTCTAAAAATTATAAATAGTTGGGGCCACTGAAAGGACTCAACAATTAACAGCATTGTCTCCTCTTCCAGAGAACCTGGGATCAACTACCAGCACCTAAAAGGTGGCCCATCTCCAATTCTAGGGGATCAGGCAGACAGACAGACAGACAGTAATAAGGATGGCAGGCCTGCCTGGTCTTTCTTTCTTTCTTATACTTTTTTTAAAAAAATGTTTATTTATTTATTTATTTATTTATTTATTTATTTATTTATTTATTTATTATTAGATATAAGTACACTGTAGCTGTTCAGACACTCCAGAAGAGGGTGTCAGATTCTGGAGAATCTAAATCCCTCTTATGGTCTGCATATGATGTACATAAACACAGCCTCACATATACTTCTAAAAATTTAAAGAAGGGTGGGGCCACTCTAAAAGCTCAACAATTAACAGCATTGTCTCCTCTTCCAGAGTACCTGGGATCAACTACCAGCAACTATATGGTGGCCCATCTCCAGTTCCAGGGGATCAGACAGACAGACATACAGACAGTGATAAGGATGGCTGGCCTGCCTGGTCTTTCTTTCTTTCTTTCTTATCCTTTTTAAAAAAATGTTTATTTATATATTTATTTATGTATTTATTAGATATAAGTACACTGTAGCTGTCTTCAGACACTCCAGAAGAGGGTGTCAGATTCTGGAGAATCTAAATCCCTTTTATGGTCTGCATATGATGTACATAAACACAGCCTCACGTATACTTCTAAAAATTTAAAGATGTGTGGGGCCACTGAGAGGGCTCAACAATTAACAGCATTGTCTCCTCTTTCAGAGAACCTGGGATAAACTACCAGCACCTTATGGTGGCCCATCTCCAGTTCCTGTGGATCAGACAGACAGACAGACAGAGAGACAGAGATATGGATGGCAGGCCTGACTGGTCTTTCTTTATTTCTTATACTTTTTAAAAAATGTTTATTTATTCATTTATTTATTTATTTATTTATTTATTAGATATAAGTACACTGTAGCCGTCTTCAGACACTCCAGAAGATGGTGTGAGATTCTGGAGAATCTAAATCCCTCTTATGGTCTGAATATGATGTACATAAACACAGCCTCACATATACTTGTAAAAATTAAAAATGGGTGAGGCCACTGAAAGGGCTAAACAATTAACAGCATTGTCTCCTCTTCCAGAGAACCTGGGAACAACTACAAGCATCTACAAGGTGGCCCATCTCCAGTTCCAGGGGATCAGACAGACAGACAGACAGACAGAGATAAGGATGGCAGGCCTGCCTGGTCTTTCTTTCTTTATTATCCTTTTTAAAAAATGTTTATTTATTTATGTATTTATTAGATATAAGTACACTGTAGCTGTCTTCAGACACTCCAGAAGAGGGTGTCAGATTCTGGAGAATCTAAATCCCTCTTATGGTCTGCATATGATGTACATAAACACAGCCTCACATATACTACTAAAAATTTAACGATGGGTGGGGCCACTGAAAGCACTCAACAATTAACAACATTGTCTCCTCTTCCAGAGAACCTGGGATCAACTACCAGCACCTATATGGTGGACCATCTCCAGTTCCAGGGGATCAGAACGACTGATAGACAGACAGACAGAGATAAGGATGGTAGGCCTGCCTGGTCTTTCTTTTTTTCTTATCCGGTTTAAATAATGTTTATTTATTTATTTATTTATTTATTTATGTATTTATTTGATATAAGTACACTGTAGCTGTCTTCAGACACTCCAGAAGAGGGTGTCAGATTCTGGAGAATCTAAATCCCTCTTATGGTCTGCATATGATGTACATAAACACAGACTCACATATACTTCTAAAAATTTAAAGATGGGTAGGGCCACTGATAGGGCTCACCAATTAAGAGCATTGTCTCCTCTTCCAGAGAACCTTGGATCAACTACCAGCAACTATATGGTGGCCCATCTCCAGTTCCTGGGGATCAGATAGACAGACAGACAGACAGGCAGAGATATGGATGGCAGGCCTGCCTGGTCTTAAATTCTTTTTTATCCTTTTTAAAAAATGTTTATTTATTTATTTATTTATTTATTTATTTATTTATTTATTATATATAAGTACACCGTAGCTGTCTTCAGTCTCTCCAGTAGAGGGTGTCAGATTCTGGAGAATCTAAATCCTCTTATAATCTGAATATGATGTACATAAACACAGCCTCACATAAACTTCTAAATATTTAAAGAAGTGTGGGGCCACTAAAAGGGCTCAACAATTAACCGAATTGTCTCCTCTTCCAGAGAACCTTGGATCAACTACCAGCACTATATGGTGGCCCATCTCCAGTTCCCGGGGTTCAGATAGACAGACAGACAGACAGACAGAGATATGGATGGCAGGCCTGCCTGGTCTTTCTTTCTTTCTTATACTTTTTAAAAAATGTTTTTATTTATTTATTTATTTATCTATTTATTTATTAGATATAAGTACACTGTAGCTGTCTTCAGACACTCCAAAAGAGGGTGTCAGGTTCTGGAGAATCTAAATCCCTCTTATGGTCTGCATATGATGTACATAAACACAGCCTCACATATACCTCTAAATATTTAAAGATGGATGGCGCCACTGAAAGGGCTCAACAATTAACAGCATTATGTCCTCTTCCAGAGTACCTGGGATCAACTACCAGCAACTATATGGTGGCCCATCTCCAGTTCCAGGGGATCAGACAGACAGACATACAGACAGTGATAAGGATGGCAGGCCTGCCTGGTCTTTCTTTCTTTCTTATCCTTTTTAAAAAATGTTTATTTATTTATTTATTTATTTATTTATTTATTTATTTATTTATTATATATAAGTACACTGTAGCTGTCTTCAGTCACTCCAGTAGAGGGTGTCAGATTCTGGAGAATCTAAATCCTCTTATAATCTGAATATGATGTACATAAACACAGCCTCACATAAACTTCTAAATATTTAAAGAAGTGTGGGGCCACTGAAAGGGCTCAACAATTAACCGAATTGTCTCCTCTTCCAGAGAACCTTGGATCAACTACCAGCAACTATATGGTGGCCCATCTCCAGTTCCCGGGGATCAGATAGACAGACAAACAGACAGACAGAGATATGGATGGCAGGCCTGCCTGGTCTTTCTTTCTTTCTTATACTTTTTAAAAAATGTTTATTTATTTATTTATTTATTTATTTATTTATTTATCTATTTATTTATTAGATATAAGTACACTGTAGCTGTCTTCAGACACTCCAGAAGAGGGTGTCAGATTCTGGAGAATCTAAATCCCTCTCATGGTCTGCATATGATGTACATAAACACAGCCTCACATATACCTCTAAATATTTAAAGATGGGTGGCGCCACTGAAAGGGCTCAACAATTAACAGCATTGTCTCCTCTTCCAGAGTACCTGGGATCAACTACCAGCAACTATATGGTGGCCCATCTCCAGTTCCAGGGGATCAGACAGACAGACATACAGACAGTGATAAGAATGGCAGGCCTGCCTGGTCTTTCTTTCTTTCTTATCCTTTTTAAAAAAATGTTTATTTATATATTTATTTATGTATTTATTAGATATAAGTACACTGTAGCTGTCTTCAGACACTCCAGAAGAGGGTGTCAGATTCTGGAGAATCTAAATCCCTCTTATGGTCTGCATATGATGTACATAAACACAGCCTCACATATACTTCTAAAAATTTAAAGATGTGTCGGGCCACTGAGAGGGCTCAACAATTAACAGCATTGTCTCCTCTTTCAGAGAACCTGGGATAAACTACCAGCACCTTATGGTGGCCCATCTCCAGTTCCAGTGGATCAGACAGACAGACAGACAGAGAGACAGAGATAAGGATGGCAGGCCTGCCTGGTCTTTCTTTATTTCTTATACTTTTTAAAAAATGTTTATTCATTTGTTTATTTATTTATGTATTTATTAGATATAAGTACACTGTAGCTGTCTTCAGACACTCCAGATGAGGGTGTCAGATTCTGGAGAATCTAAATCCCTCTTATGGTCTGCATATGATGTACATAAACACAGCCTCACATATACTTCTAAATATTTAAAGATGGGTAGGGCCACTGATAGGGCTCAACAATTAACAGCATTGTCTCCTCTTCCAGAGAACCTGGGATCAACTACCAGCAACTTTATGGTAGCCCAACTCCAGTTCCAGGGGATCAGACAGACAGACAGACAGACAGACAGAGATAAGGATTTCAGGCCAGCCTGGTCTTACTTTCTTTCTTATCCTTTTTAAAAAATGTTTATTTCTTTATTTATTTATTTATTTATTTATTTATTTATTTATTTATTATATATAAGTACACTGTATCTGTCTTCAGTCACTCCAGTAGAGGGTGTCAGATTCTGGAGAATCTAAATCCTCTTATAATCTGAATATGATGTACATAAACACAGCCTCACATAAACTTCTAAATATTTAAAGAAGTGTGGGGCCACTGAAAGGGCTCAACAATTAACCGAATTGTCTCCTCTTCCAGAGAACCTTGGATCAACTACCAGCACTATATGGTGGCCCATCTCCAGTTCCCGGGGATCAGATAGACAGACAGACAGACAGACAGAGATATGGATGGCAGGCCTGCCTGGTCTTTCTTTCTTTCTTATACTTTTTAAAAAATGTTTATTTATTTATTTATTTATTTATCTATTTATTTATTAGATATAAGTACACTGTAGCTGTCTTCAGACACTCCAGAAGAGGGTGTCAGATTCTGGAGAATCTAAATCCCTCTTATGGTCTGCATATGATGTACATAAACACAGCCTCACATATACCTCTAAATATTTAAAAATGGGTGGCGCCACTGAAAGGGCTCAACAATTAACAGCATTGTCTCCTCTTCCAGAGTACCTGGGATCAACTACCAGCAACTATATGGTGGCCCATCTCCAGTTCCAGGGGATCAGACAGAAAGACATACAGACAGTGATAAGGACGGCAGACCTGCCTGGTCTTTCTTTCTTTCTTATCCTTTTTAAAAAAATGTTTATTTATATATTTATTTATGTATTTATTAGATATAAGTACACTGTAGCCGTCTTCAGACACTCCAGAAGATGGTGTGAGATTCTGGAGAATCTAAATCCCTCTTATGGTCTGAATATGATGTACATAAACACAGCCTCACATATACTTGTAAAAATTAAAAATGGGTGAGGCCACTGAAAGGGCTAAACAATTAACAGCATTGTCTCCTCTTCCAGAGAACCTGGGAACAACTACAAGCATCTACAAGGTGGCCCATCTCCAGTTCCAGGGGATCAGACAGACAGACAGACAGACAGAGATAAGGATGGCAGGCCTGCCTGGTCTTTCTTTCTTTATTATCCTTTTTAAAAAATGTTTAATTATTTATGTATTTATTAGATATAAGTACACTGTAGCTGTCTTCAGACACTCCAGAAGAGGGTGTCAGATTCTGGAGAATCTAAATCCCTCTTATGGTCTGCATATGATGTACATAAACACAGCCTCACATATACTACTAAAAATTTAACGATGGGTGGGGCCACTGAAAGCACTCAACAATTAACAACATTGTCTCCTCTTCCAGAGAACCTGGGATCAACTACCAGCACCTATATGGTGGACCATCTCCAGTTCTAGGGGATCAGAACGACTGATAGACAGACAGACAGAGATAAGGATGGTAGGCCTGCCTGGTCTTTCTTTTTTTCTTATCCGGTTTAAATAATGTTTATTTATTTATTTATTTATTTATTTATGTATTTATTTGATATAAGTACACTGTAGCTGTCTTCAGACACTCCAGAAGAGGGTGTCAGATTCTGGAGAATCTAAATCCCTCTTATGGTCTGCATATGATGTACATAAACACAGACTCACATATACTTCTAAAAATTTAAAGATGGGTAGGGCCACTGATAGGGCTCAACAATTAAGAGCATTGTCTCCTCTTCCAGAGAACCTTGGATCAACTACCAGCAACTATATGGTGGCCCATCTCCAGTTCCTGGGGATCAGATAGACAGACAGACAGACAGGCAGAGATATGGATGGCAGGCCTGCCTGGTCTTAAATTCTTTTTTATCCTTTTTAAAAAATGTTTATTTATTTATTTATTTATTTATTTATTTATTTATTTATTTATTATATATAAGTACACCGTAGCTGTCTTCAGTCTCTCCAGTAGAGGGTGTCAGATTCTGGAGAATCTAAATCCTCTTATAATCTGAATATGATGTACATAAACACAGCCTCACATAAACTTCTAAATATTTAAAGAAGTGTGGGGCCACTAAAAGGGCTCAACAATTAACCGAATTGTCTCCTCTTCCAGAGAACCTTGGATCAACTACCAGCACTATATGGTGGCCCATCTCCAGTTCCCGGGGTTCAGATAGACAGACAGACAGACAGACAGAGATATGGATGGCAGGCCTGCCTGGTCTTTCTTTCTTTCTTATACTTTTTAAAAAATGTTTTTATTTATTTATTTATTTATCTATTTATTTATTAGATATAAGTACACTGTAGCTGTCTTCAGACACTCCAAAAGAGGGTGTCAGGTTCTGGAGAATCTAAATCCCTCTTATGGTCTGCATATGATGTACATAAACACAGCCTCACATATACCTCTAAATATTTAAAGATGGGTGGCGCCACTGAAAGGGCTCAACAATTAACAGCATTATGTCCTCTTCCAGAGTACCTGGGATCAACTACCAGCAACTATATGGTGGCCCATCTCCAGTTCCAGGGGATCAGACAGACAGACATACAGACAGTGATAAGGATGGCAGGCCTGCCTGGTCTTTCTTTCTTTCTTATCCTTTTTAAAAAATGTTTATTTATTTATTTATTTATTTATTTATTTATTTATTTATTTATTATATATAAGTACACTGTAGCTGTCTTCAGTCACTCCAGTAGAGGGTGTCAGATTCTGGAGAATCTAAATCCTCTTATAATCTGAATATGATGTACATAAACACAGCCTCACATAAACTTCTAAATATTTAAAGAAGTGTGGGGCCACTGAAAGGGCTCAACAATTAACCGAATTGTCTCCTCTTCCAGAGAACCTTGGATCAACTACCAGCAACTATATGGTGGCCCATCTCCAGTTCCCGGGGATCAGATAGACAGACAGACAGACAGACAGAGATATGGATGGCAGGCCTGCCTGGTCTTTCTTTCTTTCTTATACTTTTTAAAAAATGTTTATTTATTTATTTATTTATTTATTTATTTATTTATTTATCTATTTATTTATTAGATATAAGTACACTGTAGCTGTCTTCAGACACTCCAGAAGAGGGTGTCAGATTCTGGAGAATCTAAATCCCTCTCATGGTCTGCATATGATGTACATAAACACAGCCTCACATATACCTCTAAATATTTAAAGATGGGTGGCGCCACTGAAAGGGCTCAACAATTAACAGCATTGTCTCCTCTTCCAGAGTACCTGGGATCAACTACCAGCAACTATATGGTGGCCCATCTCCAGTTCCAGGGGATCAGACAGACAGACATACAGACAGTGATAAGAATGGCAGGCCTGCCTGGTCTTTCTTTCTTTCTTATCCTTTTTAAAAAAATGTTTATTTATATATTTATTTATGTATTTATTAGATATAAGTACACTGTAGCTGTCTTCAGACACTCCAGAAGAGGGTGTCAGATTCTGGAGAATCTAAATCCCTCTTATGGTCTGCATATGATGTACATAAACACAGCCTCACATATACTTCTAAAAATTTAAAGATGTGTCGGGCCACTGAGAGGGCTCAACAATTAACAGCATTGTCTCCTCTTTCAGAGAACCTGGGATAAACTACCAGCACCTTATGGTGGCCCATCTCCAGTTCCAGTGGATCAGACAGACAGACAGACAGAGAGACAGAGATAAGGATGGCAGGCCTGCCTGGTCTTTCTTTATTTCTTATACTTTTTAAAAAATGTTTATTCATTTATTTATTTATTTATGTATTTATTAGATATAAGTACACTGTAGCTGTCTTCAGACACTCCAGATGAGGGTGTCAGATTCTGGAGAATCTAAATCCCTCTTATGGTCTGCATATGATGTACATAAACACAGCCTCACATATACTTCTAAATATTTAAAGATGGGTAGGGCCACTGATAGGGCTCAACAATTAACAGCATTGTCTCCTCTTCCAGAGAACCTGGGATCAACTACCAGCAACTTTATGGTAGCCCAACTCCAGTTCCAGGGGATCAGACAGACAGACAGACAGACAGACAGAGATAAGGATTTCAGGCCAGCCTGGTCTTACTTTCTTTCTTATCCTTTTTAAAAAATGTTTATTTCTTTATTTATTTATTTATTTATTTATTTATTTATTTATTTATTTATTATATATAAGTACACTGTATCTGTCTTCAGTCACTCCAGTAGAGGGTGTCAGATTCTGGAGAATCTAAATCCTCTTATAATCTGAATATGATGTACATAAACACAGCCTCACATAAACTTCTAAATATTTAAAGAAGTGTGGGGCCACTGAAAGGGCTCAACAATTAACCGAATTGTCTCCTCTTCCAGAGAACCTTGGATCAACTACCAGCACTATATGGTGGCCCATCTCCAGTTCCCGGGGATCAGATAGACAGACAGACAGACAGACAGAGATATGGATGGCAGGCCTGCCTGGTCTTTCTTTCTTTCTTATACTTTTTAAAAAATGTTTATTTATTTATTTATTTATTTATCTATTTATTTATTAGATATAAGTACACTGTAGCTGTCTTCAGACACTCCAGAAGAGGGTGTCAGATTCTGGAGAATCTAAATCCCTCTTATGGTCTGCATATGATGTACATAAACACAGCCTCACATATACCTCTAAATATTTAAAAATGGGTGGCGCCACTGAAAGGGCTCAACAATTAACAGCATTGTCTCCTCTTCCAGAGTACCTGGGATCAACTACCAGCAACTATATGGTGGCCCATCTCCAGTTCCAGGGGATCAGACAGAAAGACATACAGACAGTGATAAGGACGGCAGACCTGCCTGGTCTTTCTTTCTTTCTTATCCTTTTTAAAAAAATGTTTATTTATATATTTATTTATGTATTTATTAGATATAAGTACACTGTAGCCGTCTTCAGACACTCCAGAAGATGGTGTGAGATTCTGGAGAATCTAAATCCCTCTTATGGTCTGAATATGATGTACATAAACACAGCCTCACATATACTTGTAAAAATTAAAAATGGGTGAGGCCACTGAAAGGGCTAAACAATTAACAGCATTGTCTCCTCTTCCAGAGAACCTGGGAACAACTACAAGCATCTACAAGGTGGCCCATCTCCAGTTCCAGGGGATCAGACAGACAGACAGACAGACAGAGATAAGGATGGCAGGCCTGCCTGGTCTTTCTTTCTTTATTATCCTTTTTAAAAAATGTTTATTTATTTATGTATTTATTAGATATAAGTACACTGTAGCTGTCTTCAGACACTCCAGAATAGGGTGTCAGATTCTGGAGAATCTAAATCCCTCTTATGGTCTGCATATGATGTACATAAACACAGCCTCACATATACTACTAAAAATTTAACGATGGGTGGGGCCACTGAAAGCACTCAACAATTAACAACATTGTCTCCTCTTCCAGAGAACCTGGGATCAACTACCAGCACCTATAGGGTGGACCATCTCCGGTTCTAGGGGATCAGAACGACTGATAGACAGACAGACAGAGATAAGGATGGTAGGCCTGCCTGGTCTTTCTTTTTTTCTTATCCGGTTTAAATAATGTTTATTTATTTATTTATTTATTTATTTATGTATTTATTTGATATAAGTACACTGTAGCTGTCTTCAGACACTCCAGAAGAGGGTGTCAGATTCTGGAGAATCTAAATCCCTCTTATGGTCTGCATATGATGTACATAAACACAGACTCACATATACTTCTAAAAATTTAAAGATGGGTAGGGCCACTGATAGGGCTCAACAATTAAGAGCATTGTCTCCTCTTCCAGAGAACCTTGGATCAACTACCAGCAACTATATGGTGGCCCATCTCCAGTTCCTGGGGATCAGATAGACAGACAGACAGACAGGCAGAGATATGGATGGCAGGCCTGCCTGGTCTTAAATTCTTTTTTATCCTTTTTAAAAAATGTTTATTTATTTATTTATTTATTTATTTATTTATTTATTTATTTATTATATATAAGTACACCGTAGCTGTCTTCAGTCTCTCCAGTAGAGGGTGTCAGATTCTGGAGAATCTAAATCCTCTTATAATCTGAATATGATGTACATAAACACAGCCTCACATAAACTTCTAAATATTTAAAGAAGTGTGGGGCCACTAAAAGGGCTCAACAATTAACCGAATTGTCTCCTCTTCCAGAGAACCTTGGATCAACTACCAGCACTATATGGTGGCCCATCTCCAGTTCCCGGGGTTCAGATAGACAGACAGACAGACAGACAGAGATATGGATGGCAGGCCTGCCTGGTCTTTCTTTCTTTCTTATACTTTTTAAAAAATGTTTTTATTTATTTATTTATTTATCTATTTATTTATTAGATATAAGTACACTGTAGCTGTCTTCAGACACTCCAAAAGAGGGTGTCAGGTTCTGGAGAATCTAAATCCCTCTTATGGTCTGCATATGATGTACATAAACACAGCCTCACATATACCTCTAAATATTTAAAGATGGGTGGCGCCACTGAAAGGGCTCAACAATTAACAGCATTATGTCCTCTTCCAGAGTACCTGGGATCAACTACCAGCAACTATATGGTGGCCCATCTCCAGTTCCAGGGGATCAGACAGACAGACATACAGACAGTGATAAGGATGGCAGGCCTGCCTGGTCTTTCTTTCTTTCTTATCCTTTTTAAAAAATGTTTATTTATTTATTTATTTATTTATTTATTTATTTATTTATTTATTATATATAAGTACACTGTAGCTGTCTTCAGTCACTCCAGTAGAGGGTGTCAGATTCTGGAGAATCTAAATCCTCTTATAATCTGAATATGATGTACATAAACACAGCCTCACATAAACGTCTAAATATTTAAAGAAGTGTGGGGCCACTGAAAGGGCTCAACAATTAACCGAATTGTCTCCTCTTCCAGAGAACCTTGGATCAACTACCAGCAACTATATGGTGGCCCATCTCCAGTTCCCGGGGATCAGATAGACAGACAGACAGACAGACAGAGATATGGATGGCAGGCCTGCCTGGTCTTTCTTTCTTTCTTATACTTTTTAAAAAATGTTTATTTATTTATTTATTTATTTATTTATTTATTTATTTATCTATTTATTTATTAGATATAAGTACACTGTAGCTGTCTTCAGACACTCCAGAAGAGGGTGTCAGATTCTGGAGAATCTAAATCCCTCTCATGGTCTGCATATGATGTACATAAACACAGCCTCACATATACCTCTAAATATTTAAAGATGGGTGGCGCCACTGAAAGGGCTCAACAATTAACAGCATTGTCTCCTCTTCCAGAGTACCTGGGATCAACTACCAGCAACTATATGGTGGCCCATCTCCAGTTCCAGGGGATCAGACAGACAGACATACAGACAGTGATAAGAATGGCAGGCCTGCCTGGTCTTTCTTTCTTTCTTATCCTTTTTAAAAAAATGTTTATTTATATATTTATTTATGTATTTATTAGATATAAGTACACTGTAGCTGTCTTCAGACACTCCAGAAGAGGGTGTCAGATTCTGGAGAATCTAAATCCCTCTTATGGTCTGCATATGATGTACATAAACACAGCCTCACATATACTTCTAAAAATTTAAAGATGTGTCGGGCCACTGAGAGGGCTCAACAATTAACAGCATTGTCTCCTCTTTCAGAGAACCTGGGATAAACTACCAGCACCTTATGGTGGCCCATCTCCAGTTCCAGTGGATCAGACAGACAGACAGACAGAGAGACAGAGATAAGGATGGCAGGCCTGCCTGGTCTTTCTTTATTTCTTATACTTTTTAAAAAATGTTTATTCATTTATTTATTTATTTATGTATTTATTAGATATAAGTACACTGTAGCTGTCTTCAGACACTCCAGATGAGGGTGTCAGATTCTGGAGAATCTAAATCCCTCTTATGGTCTGCATATGATGTACATAAACACAGCCTCACATATACTTCTAAATATTTAAAGATGGGTAGGGCCACTGATAGGGCTCAACAATTAACAGCATTGTCTCCTCTTCCAGAGAACCTGGGATCAACTACCAGCAACTATATGGTAGCCCAACTCCAGTTCCAGGGGATCAGACAGACAGACAGACAGACAGACAGAGATAAGGATTTCAGGCCAGCCTGGTCTTACTTTCTTTCTTATCCTTTTTAAAAAATGTTTATTTATTTATTTATTTATTTATTTATTTATTTATTATATATAAGTACACTGTATCTGTCTTCAGTCACTCCAGTAGAGGGTGTCAGATTCTGGAGAATCTAAATCCTCTTATAATCTGAATATGATGTACATAAACACAGCCTCACATAAACTTCTAAATATTTAAAGAAGTGTGGGGCCACTGAAAGGGCTCAACAATTAACCGAATTGTCTCCTCTTCCAGAGAACCTTGGATCAACTACCAGCACTATATGGTGGCCCATCTCCAGTTCCCGGGGATCAGATAGACAGACAGACAGACAGACAGAGATATGGATGGCAGGCCTGCCTGGTCTTTCTTTCTTTCTTATACTTTTTAAAAAATGTTTATTTATTTATTTATTTATTTATCTATTTATTTATTAGATATAAGTACACTGTAGCTGTCTTCAGACACTCCAGAAGAGGGTGTCAGATTCTGGAGAATCTAAATCCATCTTATGGTCTGCATATGATGTACATAAACACAGCCTCACATATACCTCTAAATATTTAAAGATGGGTGGCGCCACTGAAAGGGCTCAACAATTAACAGCATTGTCTCCTCTTCCAGAGTACCTGGGATCAACTACCAGCAACTATATGGTGGCCCATCTCCAGTTCCAGGGGATCAGACAGAAAGACATACAGACAGTGATAAGGACGGCAGACCTGCCTGGTCTTTCTTTCTTTCTTATCCTTTTTAAAAAAATGTTTATTTATATATTTATTTATGTATTTATTAGATATAAGTACACTGTAGCCGTCTTCAGACACTCCAGAAGATGGTGTGAGATTCTGGAGAATCTAAATCCCTCTTATGGTCTGAATATGATGTACATAAACACAGCCTCACATATACTTGTAAAAATTAAAAATGGGTGAGGCCACTGAAAGGGCTAAACAATTAACAGCATTGTCTCCTCTTCCAGAGAACCTGGGAACAACTACAAGCATCTACAAGGTGGCCCATCTCCAGTTCCAGGGGATCAGACAGACAGACAGACAGACAGAGATAAGGATGGCAGGCCTGCCTGGTCTTTCTTTCTTTATTATCCTTTTTAAAAAATGTTTATTTATTTATGTATTTATTAGATATAAGTACACTGTAGCTGTCTTCAGACACTCCAGAAGAGGGTGTCAGATTCTGGAGAATCTAAATCCCTCTTATGGTCTGCATATGATGTACATAAACACAGCCTCACATATACTACTAAAAATTTAACGATGGGTGGGGCCACTGAAAGCACTCAACAATTAACAACATTGTCTCCTCTTCCAGAGAACCTGGGATCAACTACCAGCACCTATATGGTGGACCATCTCCAGTTCCAGGGGATCAGAACGACTGATAGACAGACAGACAGAGATAAGGATGGTAGGCCTGCCTGGTCTTTCTTTTTTTCTTATCCGGTTTAAATAATGTTTATTTATTTATTTATTTATTTATTTATGTATTTATTTGATATAAGTACACTGTAGCTGTCTTCAGACACTCCAGAAGAGGGTGTCAGATTCTGGAGAATCTAAATCTCTCTTATGGTCTGCATATGATGTACATAAACACAGACTCACATATACTTCTAAAAATTTAAAGATGGGTAGGGCCACTGATAGGGCTCAACAATTAAGAGCATTGTCTCCTCTTCCAGAGAACCTTGGATCAACTACCAGCAACTATATGGTGGCCCATCTCCAGTTCCTGGGGATCAGATAGACAGACAGACAGACAGGCAGAGATATGGATGGCAGGCCTGCCTGGTCTTAAATTCTTTTTTATCCTTTTTAAAAAATGTTTATTTATTTATTTATTTATTTATTTATTTATTTATTTATTATATATAAGTACACCGTAGCTGTCTTCAGTCTCTCCAGTAGAGGGTGTCAGATTCTGGAGAATCTAAATCCTCTTATAATCTGAATATGATGTACATAAACACAGCCTCACATAAACTTCTAAATATTTAAAGAAGTGTGGGGCCACTAAAAGGGCTCAACAATTAACCGAATTGTCTCCTCTTCCAGAGAACCTTGGATCAACTACCAGCACTATATGGTGGCCCATCTCCAGTTCCCGGGGTTCAGATAGACAGACAGACAGACAGACAGAGATATGGATGGCAGGCCTGCCTGGTCTTTCTTTCTTTCTTATACTTTTTAAAAAATGTTTTTATTTATTTATTTATTTATCTATTTATTTATTAGATATAAGTACACTGTAGCTGTCTTCAGACACTCCAAAAGAGGGTGTCAGGTTCTGGAGAATCTAAATCCCTCTTATGGTCTGCATATGATGTACATAAACACAGCCTCACATATACCTCTAAATATTTAAAGATGGGTGGCGCCACTGAAAGGGCTCAACAATTAACAGCATTATGTCCTCTTCCAGAGTACCTGGGATCAACTACCAGCAACTATATGGTGGCCCATCTCCAGTTCCAGGGGATCAGACAGACAGACATACAGACAGTGATAAGGATGGCAGGCCTGCCTGGTCTTTCTTTCTTTCTTATCCTTTTTAAAAAATGTTTATTTATTTATTTATTTATTTATTTATTTATTTATTTATTTATTTATTTATTATATATAAGTACACTGTAGCTGTCTTCAGTCACTCCAGTAGAGGGTGTCAGATTCTGGAGAATCTAAATCCTCTTATAATCTGAATATGATGTACATAAACACAGCCTCACATAAACTTCTAAATATTTAAAGAAGTGTGGGGCCACTGAAAGGGCTCAACAATTAACCGAATTGTCTCCTCTTCCAGAGAACCTTGGATCAACTACCAGCAACTATATGGTGGCCCATCTCCAGTTCCCGGGGATCAGATAGACAGACAGACAGACAGACAGAGATATGGATGGCAGGCCTGCCTGGTCTTTCTTTCTTTCTTATACTTTTTAAAAAATGTTTATTTATTTATTTATTTATTTATTTATTTATTTATCTATTTATTTATTAGATATAAGTACACTGTAGCTGTCTTCAGACACTCCAGAAGAGGGTGTCAGATTCTGGAGAATCTAAATCCCTCTCATGGTCTGCATATGATGTACATAAACACAGCCTCACATATACCTCTAAATATTTAAAGATGGGTGGCGCCACTGAAAGGGCTCAACAATTAACAGCATTGTCTCCTCTTCCAGAGTACCTGGGATCAACTACCAGCAACTATATGGTGGCCCATCTCCAGTTCCAGGGGATCAGACAGACAGACATACAGACAGTGATAAGAATGGCAGGCCTGCCTGGTCTTTCTTTCTTTCTTATCCTTTTTAAAAAAATGTTTATTTATATATTTATTTATGTATTTATTAGATATAAGTACACTGTAGCTGTCTTCAGACACTCCAGAAGAGGGTGTCAGATTCTGGAGAATCTAAATCCCTCTTATGGTCTGCATATGATGTACATAAACACAGCCTCACATATACTTCTAAAAATTTAAAGATGTGTCGGGCCACTGAGAGGGCTCAACAATTAACAGCATTGTCTCCTCTTTCAGAGAACCTGGGATAAACTACCAGCACCTTATGGTGGCCCATCTCCAGTTCCAGTGGATCAGACAGACAGACAGACAGAGAGACAGAGATAAGGATGGCAGGCCTGCCTGGTCTTTCTTTATTTCTTATACTTTTTAAAAAATGTTTATTCATTTATTTATTTATTTATGTATTTATTAGATATAAGTACACTGTAGCTGTCTTCAGACACTCCAGATGAGGGTGTCAGATTCTGGAGAATCTAAATCCCTCTTATGGTCTGCATATGATGTACATAAACACAGCCTCACATATACTTCTAAATATTTAAAGATGGGTAGGGCCACTGATAGGGCTCAACAATTAACAGCATTGTCTCCTCTTCCAGAGAACCTGGGAACAACTACCAGCAACTTTATGGTAGCCCAACTCCAGTTCCAGGGGATCAGACAGACAGACAGACAGACAGACAGAGATAAGGATTTCAGGCCAGCCTGGTCTTACTTTCTTTCTTATCCTTTTTAAAAAATGTTTATTTATTTATTTATTTATTTATTTATTTATTTATTTATTTATTTATTTATTATATATAAGTACACTGTATCTGTCTTCAGTCACTCCAGTAGAGGGTGTCAGATTCTGGAGAATCTAAATCCTCTTATAATCTGAATATGATGTACATAAACACAGCCTCACATAAACTTCTAAATATTTAAAGAAGTGTGGGGCCACTGAAAGGGCTCAACAATTAACCGAATTGTCTCCTCTTCCAGAGAACCTTGGATCAACTACCAGCACTATATGGTGGCCCATCTCCAGTTCCCGGGGATCAGATAGACAGACAGACAGACAGACAGAGATATGGATGGCAGGCCTGCCTGGTCTTTCTTTCTTTCTTATACTTTTTAAAAAATGTTTATTTATTTATTTATTTATTTATTTATTTATTTATCTATTTATTTATTAGATATAAGTACACTGTAGCTGTCTTCAGACACTCCAGAAGAGGGTGTCAGGTTCTGGAGAATCAAAATCCCTCTTATGGTCTGCATATGATGTACATAAACACAGACTCACATATACCTCTAAATATTTAAAGATGGGTGGCGCCACTGAAAGGGCTCAACAATTAACAGCATTATGTCCTCTTCCAGAGTACCTGGGATCAACTACCAGCAACTATATGGTGGCCCATCTCCAGTTCCAGGGGATCAGACAGACAGACATACAGACAGTGATGAGGATGGCAGGCCTGCCTGGTCTTTCTTTCTTTCTTATCCTTTTTAAAAAATGTTTATTTATTTATTTATTTATTTATTTATTTATTTATTTATTTATTTATTTATTTATTATATATAAGTACACTGTAGCTGTCTTCAGTCACTCCAGTAGAGGGTGTCAGATTCTGGAGAATCTAAATCCTCTTATAATCTGAATATGATGTACATAAACACAGCCTCACATAAACTTCTAAATATTTAAAGAAGTGTGGGGCCAATGAAAGGGCTCAACAATTAACCGAATTGTCTCCTCTTCCAGAGAACCTTGGATCAACTACCAGCACTATATGGTGGCCCATGTCCAGTTCCCGAGGATCAGATAGACAGACAGATAGACAGACAGAGATATGGATGGCAGGCCTGCCTGGTCTTTCTTTCTTTCTTATACTTTTTAAAAAATGTTTATTTATTTATTTATTTATTTATTTATTTATTTATTTATTTATTTATTTATTTATTAGATATAAGTACACTGTAGCTGTCTTCAGACACTCCTGAAGAGGGTGTCAGATTCTGGAGAATCTAAATCCCTCTTATGGTCTGCATATGATGTACATAAACACAGCCTCACATATACTTCTAAATATTTAAAGATGGGTGGCGCCACTGAAAGGGCTCAACAATTAACAGCATTGTCTCCTCTTCCAGAGTACCTGGGATCAACTACCAGCAACTATATGGTGGCCCATCTCCAGTTCCAGGGGATCAGACAGACAGACATACAGACAGTGATAAGGATGGCAGGCCTGCCTGGTCTTTCTTTCTTTCTTATCCTTTTTAAAAAAATGTTTATTTATATATTTATTTATGTATTTATTAGATATAAGTACACTGTAGCTGTCTTCAGACACTCCAGAAGAGGGTGTCAGATTCTGGAGAATCTAAATCCCTCTTATGGTCTGCATATGATGTACATAAACACAGCCTCACATATACTTCTAAAAATTTAAAGATGTGTCGGGCCACTGAGAGGGCTCAACAATTAACAGCATTGTCTCCTCTTTCAGAGAACCTGGGATAAACTACCAGCACCTTATGGTGGCCCATCTCAAGTTCCAGTGGATCAGACAGACAGACAGACAGAGAGACAGAGATAAGGATGGCAGGCCTGCCTGGTCTTTCTTTATTTCTTATACTTTTTAAAAAATGTTTATTTATTTATTTATTTATGTATTTATTAGATATAAGTACACTGTAGCTGTCTTCAGACACTCCAGAAGAGGGTGTCAGATTCTGGAGAATCTAAATCCCTCTTATGGTCTGCATATGATGTACATAAACACAGCCTCACATATACTTCTAAATATTTAAAGATGGGTAGGGCCACTGATAGGGCTCAACAATTAACAGCATTGTCTCCTCTTCCAGAGAACCTGGGATCAACTACCAGCAACTTTATGGTAGCCCAACTCCAGTTCCAGGGGATCAGACAGACAGACAGACAGACAGAGATAAGGATGGCAGGCTAGCCTGGTCTTACTTTCTTTCTTATCCTTTTTAAAAAATGTTTATTTATTTATTTATTTATTTATTTATTTATTATATATAAGTACACTGTATCTGTCTTCAGTCACTCCAGTAGAGGGTGTCAGATTCTGGAGAATCTAAATCCTCTTATAATCTGAATATGATGTACATAAACACAGCCTCACATAAACTTCTAAATATTTAAAGAAGTGTGGGGCCACTGAAAGGGCTCAACAATTAACCGAATTGTCTCCTCTTCCAGAGAACCTTGGATCAACTACCAGCACTATATGGTGGCCCATCTCCAGTTCCCGGGGATCAGATAGACAGACAGACAGACAGACAGAGATATGGATGGCAGGCCTGCCTGGTCTTTCTTTCTTTCTTATACTTTTTAAAAAATGTTTATTTATTTATTTACTTTTCTATTTATTTATTAGATAAAAGTACACTGTAGCTGTCTTAAGACACTCCAGAAGAGGGTGTCAGATTCTGGAGAATCTAAATCCCTCTTATGGTCTGCATATGATGTACATAAACACAGCCTCACATATACCTCTAAATATTTAAAGATGGGTGGCGCCACTGAAAGGGCTCAACAATTAACAGCATTGTCTCCTCTTCCAGAGTACCTGGGATCAACTACCAGCAACTATATGGTGGCCCATCTCCAGTTCCAGGGGATCAGACAGACAGACATACAGACAGTGATGAGGATGGCAGGCCTGCCTGGTCTTTCTTTCTTTCTTATCCTTTTTAAAAAATGTTTATTTATTTATTTATTTATTTATTTATTTATTTATTTATTATAAGTACACTGTAGCTGTCTTCAGTCACTCCAATAGAGGGTGTCAGATTCTGGAGAATCTAAATCCTCTTATAATCTGAATATGATGTACATAAACACAGCCTCACATAAACTTCTAAATATTTAAAGAAGTGTGGGGCCACTGAAAGGGCTCAACAATTAACCGAATTGTCTCCTCTTCCATAGAACCTTGGATCAACTACCAGCACTATATGGTGGCCCAATTCCAGTTCCCGGGGATCAGATAGACAGACAGACAGACAGACAGACAGAGATATGGATGGCAGGCCTGCCTGGTCTTTCTTTCTTTCTTATACTTTTTAAAAAATGTTTATTTTTTTATTTATTTATTTATCTATTTATTTATTAGATATAAGTACACTGTAGCTGTCTTCAGACACTCCAGAAGAGGGTGTCAGATTCTGGAGAATCTAAATCCCTCTTATGGTCTGCATATGATGTACATAAACACAGCCTCACATATACCTCTAAATATTTAAAGATGGGTGGCGCCACTGAAAGGGCTCAACAATTAACAGCATTGTCTCCTCTTCCAGAGTACCTGGGATCAACTACCAGCAACTATATGGTGGCCCATCTCCAGTTCCAGGGGATCAGACAGACAGACATACAGACAGTGATAAGGATGGCAGGCCTGCCTGGTCTTTCTTTCTTTCATATCCTTTTTAAAAAATGTTTATTTATTTATTTATTTATTTATTTATTTATTTATTATATATAAGTACACTGTAGCTGTCTTCAGTCACTCCAGTAGAGGGTGTCAGATTCTGGAGAATCTAAATCCTCTTATAATCTGAATATGATGTACATAAACACAGCCTCACATAAACTTCTAAATATTTAAAGAAGTGTGGGGCCACTGAAAGGGCTCAACAATTAACCGAATTGTCTCCTCTTCCAGAGAACCTTGGATCAACTACCAGCACTATATGTTGGCCCATCTCCAGTTCCCGGGGATCAGATAGACAGACAGACAGACAGACAGACAGACAGACAGACAGAGATATGGATGGCAGGCCTGCCTGGTCTTTCTTTCTTTCTTATACTTTTTAAAAAATGTTCATTTATTTATTTATTTATTTATCTATTTATTTATTAGATATAAGTACACTGTAGCTGTCTTCAGACACTCCAGAAGAGGGTGTCAGATTCTGGAGAATCTAAATCCCTCTTATGGTCTGCATATGATGTACATAAACACAGCCTCACATATACCTCTAAATATTTAAAGATGGGTGGCGCCACTGAAAGGGCTCAACAATTAACAGCATTGTCTCCTCTTCCAGAGTACCTGGGATCAACTACCAGCAACTATATGGTGGCCCATATCCAGTTCCAGGGGATCAGACAGACAGACATACAGACAGTGATAAGGATGGCAGGCCTGCCTGGTCTTTCTTTCTGTCTTATCCTTTTTAAAAAAATGTTTATTTATATATTTATTCATGTATTTATTAGATATAAGTACACTGTAGCTGTCTTCAGACACTCCAGAAGAGGGTGTCAGATTCTGGAGAATCTAAATCCCTCTTATGGTCTGCATATGATGTACATAAACACAGCCTCACATATACATCTAAATATTTAAAGATGGGTGGCGCCACTGAAAGGGCTCAACAATTAACAGCATTGTCTCCTCTTCCAGAGTACCTGGGATCAACTACCAGCAACTATATGGTGGCCCATCTCCAGTTCCAGGGGATCAGACAGAAAGACATACAGACAGTGATAAGGACGGCAGACCTGCCTGGTCTTTCTTTCTTTCTTATCCTTTTTAAAAAAATGTTTATTTATATATTTATTTATGTATTTATTAGATATAAGTACACTGTAGCTGTCTTCAGACACTCCAGAAGAGGGTGTCAGATTCTGGAGTATCTAAATCCCTCTTCTGTTCTGCATATGATGTAATAAACACAGCCTCACATACACTTCTAAAAATTTAAAGATGGGTAGGGCCACTGAGAGGGCTCAACAATTAACAGCATTGTCTCCTCTTCCAGAGAACCTGGGATCAACTACCAGCAACTATATGGTAGCCCATCTCCAGTTCCAGGGGATCAGACAGACAGACAGACAGACAGAGATAAGGATGGCAGGCCTGCCTGTTCTTACTTTTTTTCTTATCCTTTTTAAAAAATGTTTATTTATTTATTTATTTATTTATTTATTTATTTATTTATTTATGTATTTAATCATTATATATAAGTACACTGTAGCTGTCTTCAGACACTCCAGTAGAGGGTGTCAGATTCTGGAGAAACTAAATCCTCTTATAATCTGAATATGATGTACATAAACACAGCCTCACATAAACTTCTAAATATTTAAAGAAGTGTGGGGCCACTGAAAGGGCTCAACAATTAACCGAATTGTCTCCTCTTCCATAGAACCTTGGATCAACTACCAGCACTATATGGTGGCCCAATTCCAGTTCCCGGGGATCAGATAGACAGACAGACAGACAGACAGACAGAGATATGGATGGCAGGCCTGCCTGGTCTTTCTTTCTTTCTTATACTTTTTAAAAATTGTTTATTTATTTATTTATTTATTTATTTATTTATTTATCTATTTATTTATTAGATATAAGTACACTGTAGCTGTCTTCAGACACTCCAGAAGAGGGTGTCAGATTCTGGAGAATCTAAATCCCTCTCATGGTCTGCATATGATGTACATAAACACAGCCTCACATATACCTCTAAATATTTAAAGATGGGTGGCGCCACTGAAAGGGCTCAACAATTAACAGCATTGTCTCCTCTTCCAGAGTACTTGGGATCAACTACCAGCAACTATATGGTGGCCCATCTCCAGTTCCAGGGGATCAGACAGACAGACATACAGACAGTGATAAGAATGGCAGGCCTGCCTGGTCTTTCTTTCTTTCTTATCCTTTTTAAAAAAATGTTTATTTATATATTTATTTATGTATTTATTAGATATAAGTACCCTGTAGCTGTCTTCAGACACTCCAGAAGAGGGTGTCAGATTCTGGAGAATCTAAATCCCTCTTATGGTCTGCATATGATGTACATAAACACAGCCTCACATATACTTCTAAAAATTTAAAGATGTGTCGGGCCACTGAGAGGGCTCAACAATTAACAGCATTGTCTCCTCTTTCAGAGAACCTGGGATAAACTACCAGCACCTTATGGTGGCCCATCTCCAGTTCCAGTGGATCAGACAGACAGACAGACAGAGAGACAGAGATAAGGATGGCAGGCCTGCCTGGTCTTTCTTTATTTCTTATACTTTTTAAAAAATGTTTATTCATTTATTTATTTATTTATGTATTTATTAGATATAAGTACACTGTAGCTGTCTTCAGACACTCCAGATGAGGGTGTCAGATTCTGGAGAATCTAAATCCCTCTTATGGTCTGCATATGATGTACATAAACACAGCCTCACATATACTTCTAAATATTTAAAGATGGGTAGGGCCACTGATAGGGCTCAACAATTAACAGCATTGTCTCCTCTTCCAGAGAACCTGGGATCAACTACCAGCAACTTTATGGTAGCCCAACTCCAGTTCCAGGGGATCAGACAGACAGACAGACAGACAGAGATAAGGATTTCAGGCCAGCCTGGTCTTACTTTCTTTCTTATCCTTTTTAAAAAATGTTTATTTATTTATTTATTTATTTATTTATTTATTTATTTATTTATTTATTTATTATATATAATTACACTGTATCTGTCTTCAGTCACTCCAGTAGAGGGTGTCAGATTCTGGAGAATCTAAATCCTCTTATTATCTGAATATGATGTACATAAACACAGCCTCACATAAACTTCTAAATATTTAAAGAAGTGTGGTGCCACTGAAAGGGCTCAACAATTAACCGAATTGTCTCCTCTTCCAGAGAACCTTGGATCAACTACCAGCACTATATGGTGGCCCATCTCCAGTTCCCGGGGATCAGATAGACAGACAGACAGACAGACAGAGATATGGATGGCAGGCCTGCCTGGTCTTTCTTTCTTTCTTATACTTTTTAAAAAATGTTTATTTATTTATTTATTTATTTATTTATTTATCTATTTATTTATTAGATATATGTACACTGTAGCTGTCTTCAGACACTCCAGAAGAGGGTGTCAGGTTCTGGAGAATCTAAATCCCTCTTATGGTCTGCATATGATGTACATAAACACAGACTCACATATACCTCTAAATATTTAAAGATGGGTGGCGCCACTGAAAGGGCTCAACAATTAACAGCATTATGTCCTCTTCCAGAGTACCTGGGATCAACTACCAGCAACTATATGGTGGCCCATCTCCAGTTCCAGGGGATCAGACAGACAGACATACAGACAGTGATAAGGATGGCAGGCCTGCCTGGTCTTTCTTTCTTTCTTATCCTTTTTAAAAAATGTTTATTTGTTTGTTTATTTATTTATTTATTTATTTATTTATTTATTTATTATATATAAGTACACTGTAGCTGTCTTCAGTCACTCCAGTAGAGGGTGTCAGATTCTGGAGAATCTAAATCCTCTTATAATCTGAATATGATGTACATAAACACAGCCTCACATAAACTTCTAAATATTTAAAGAAGTGTGGGGCCAATGAAAGGGCTCAACAATTAACCGAATTGTCTCCTCTTCCAGAGAACCTTGGATCAACTACCAGCACTATATGGTGGCCCATCTCCAGTTCCCGAGGATCAGATAGAGAGACAGATAGACAGACAGAGATATGGATGGCAGGCCTGCCTGGTCTTTCTTTCTTTCTTATACTTTATAAAAAATGTTTATTTATTTATTTATTTATTTATTTATTTATTTATTTATTTATTTATTTTTCTATTTATTTATTAGATATAAGTACACTGTAGCTGTCTTAAGACACTCCAGAAGAGGGTGTCAGATTCTGGAGAATCTAAATCCCTCTTATGGTCTGCATATGATGTACATAAACACAGCCTCACATATACCTCTAAATATTTAAAGATGGGTGGCGCCACTGAAAGGGCTCAACAATTAACAGCATTGTCTCCTCTTCCAGAGTACCTGGGATCAACTACCAGCAACTATATGGTGGCCCATCTCCAGTTCCAGGGGATCAGACAGACAGACATACAGACAGTGATGAGGATGGCAGGCCTGCCTGGTCTTTCTTTCTTTCTTATCCTTTTTAAAAAATGTTTATTTATTTATTTATTTATTTATTTATTTATTTATTTATTTATTTATTATAAGTATACTGTAGCTGTCTTCAGTCACTCCAATAGAGGGTGTCAGATTCTGGAGAATCTAAATCCTCTTATAATCTGAATATGATGTACATAAACACAGCCTCACATAAACTTCTAAATATTTAAAGAAGTGTGGGGCCACTGAAAGGGCTCAACAATTAACCGAATTGTCTCCTCTTTCATAGAACCTTGGATCAACTACCAGCACTATATGGTGGCCCAATTCCAGTTCCCGGGGATCAGATAGACAGACAGACAGACAGACAGACAGAGATATGGATGGCAGGCCTGCCTGGTCTTTCTTTCTTTCTTATACTTTTTAAAAAATGTTTATTTATTTATTTATTTATTTATCTATTTATTTATTAGATATAAGTACACTGTAGCTGTCTTCAGACACTCCAGAAGAGGGTGTCAGATTCTGGAGAATCTAAATCCCTCTTATGGTCTGCATATGATGTACATAAACACAGCCTCACATATACCTCTAAATATTTAAAGATGGGTGGCGCCACTGAAAGGGCTCAACAATTAACAGCATTGTCTCCTCTTCCAGAGTACCTGGGATCAACTACCAGCAACTATATGGTGGCCCATCTCCAGTTCCAGGGGATCAGACAGACAGACATACAGACAGTGATAAGGATGGCAGGCCTGCCTGGTCTTTCTTTCTTTCATATCCTTTTTAAAAAATGTTTATTTATTTATTTATTTATTTATTTATTTATTTATTTATTTATTATATATAAGTACACTGTAGCTGTCTTCAGTCACTCCAGTAGAGGGTGTCAGATTCTGGAGAATCTAAATCCTCTTATAATCTGAATATGATGTACATAAACACAGCCTCACATAAACTTCTAAATATTTAAAGAAGTGTGGGGCCACTGAAAGGGCTCAACAATTAACCGAATTGTCTCCTCTTCCAGAGAACCTTGGATCAACTACCAGCACTATATGTTGGCCCATCTCCAGTTCCCGGGGATCAGATAGACAGACAGACAGACAGACAGACAGAGATATGGATGGCAGGCCTGCCTGGTCTTTCTTTCTTTCTTATACTTTTTAAAAAATGTTTATTTATTTATTTATTTATTTATCTATTTATTTATTAGATATAAGTACACTGTAGCTGTCTTCAGACACTCCAGAAGAGGGTGTCAGATTCTGGAGAATCTAAATCCCTCTTATGGTCTGCATATGATGTACATAAACACAGCCTCACATATACCTCTAAATATTTAAAGATGGGTGGCGCCACTGAAAGGGCTCAACAATTAACAGCATTGTCTCCTCTTCCAGAGTACCTGGGATCAACTACCAGCAACTATATGGTGGCCCATATCCAGTTCCAGGGGATCAGACAGACAGACATACAGACAGTGATAAGGATGGCAGGCCTGCCTGGTCTTTCTTTCTGTCTTATCCTTTTTAAAAAAATGTTTATTTATATATTTATTCATGTATTTATTAGATATAAGTACACTGTAGCTGTCTTCAGACACTCCAGAAGAGGGTGTCAGATTCTGGAGAATCTAAATCCCTCTTATGGTCTGCATATGATGTACATAAACACAGCCTCACATATACCTCTAAATATTTAAAGATGGGTGGCGCCACTGAAAGGGCTCAACAATTAACAGCATTGTCTCCTCTTCCAGAGTACCTGGGATCAACTACCAGCAACTATATGGTGGCCCATCTCCAGTTCCAGGGGATCAGACAGAAAGACATACAGACAGTGATAAGGACGGCAGACCTGCCTGGTCTTTCTTTCTTTCTTATCCTTTTTAAAAAAATGTTTATTTATATATTTATTTATGTATTTATTAGATATAAGTACACTGTAGCTGTCTTCAGACACTCCAGAAGAGGGTGTCAGATTCTGGAGAATCTAAATCCCTCTTCTGTTCTGCATATGATGTAATAAACACAGCCTCACATACACTTCTAAAAATTTAAAGATGGGTAGGGCCACTGATAGGGCTCAACAATTAACAGCATTGTCTCCTCTTCCAGAGAACCTGGGATCAACTACCAGCAACTATATGGTAGCCCATCTCCAGTTCCAGGGGATCAAACAGACAGACAGACAGACAGAGATAAGGATGGCAGGCCTGCCTGGTCTTACTTTTTTTCTTATCCTTTTTAAAAAATGTTTATTTATTTATTTATTTCTTTATTTATTTATTTATGTATTTAATTATTATATATAAGTACACTGTAGCTGTCTTCAGACACTCCAGTAGAGGGTGTCAGATTCTGGAGAATCTAAATCCTCTTATAATCTGAATATGATGTACATAAACACAGCCTCACATATACTTCTAAATATTTAAAGAAGTGTGCGGCCACTGAAAGGGCTCAACAATTAAGAGCATTGTCTCCTCTTCCAGAGACCCTGGGATCAACTACCAGCAACTATATGGTGGCCCATCTCCAGTTCCCGAGGATCAGATAGACAGACAGACAGACAGGCAGAGATATGGATGGCAGGCCTCCCTGGTCTTTCTTTCTTTCTTATCATTTTTAAAAAATGTTTATTTATTTATTTATTTATATATTTAGTAGATATAGTACACTGTATCTGTTCAGACACTACAGAAGAGGGTGTCAGATTCTGGAGAATCTAAATCCCTCTTATGGTCTGCATATGATGTACATAAACACAGCCTCACATATACTTCTAAATATTTAAAGAAGTGTGCGGCCACTCTAAAAGCTCAACAATTAAGAGCATTGTCTCCTCTTCCAGAGAACCTTGGATCAACTACCAGCAACTATTTGGTGGCCCATCTCCAGTTCCAGGGGATCAGACAGACAGACAGACAGACAGTGCTAAGGATGGCAGGCCTGCCTGGTCTTTCTTTCTTTCTTATCCTTTTTAAAAAAATGTTTATTTATATATTTATTTATGTATTTATTAGATATAAGTACACTGTAGCTGTCTTCAGACACTCCAGAAGAGGGTGACAGATTCTGGAGAATCTAAATCCCTCTTATGGTCTGCATATGATGTACATAAACAAAGCCTCACATATACTTCTAAAAATTTAAAGAAGGGTGGGGCCACTCTAAAAGCTCAACAATTAACAGCATTGTCTCCTCTTCCAGAGAACCTGGGATAAACTACCAGCACCTACAAGGTGGCCCATCTCCAGTTCCACGGGATCAGACAGACAGACAGACAGAGAGACAGAGATAAGGATGGCAGGCCTGCCTGGTCTTTCTTTCTTTCTTATACTTTTAAAAAAATGTTTATTTATTTATTTATTTATTTATTTATTTATTTATTTATTTATTTATTAGATATAAGTACACTGTAGCCGTCTTCAGACACTCCAGAAGAGGGTGTCAGATTCTGGAGAATCTAAATCCCTCTTATAATCTGAATATGATGTACATAAACACAGCCTCACATAAACTTCTAAATATTTAAAGAAGTGTGGGGCCACTGAAAGGGCTCAACAATTAACCGAATTGTCTCCTCTTCCAGAGAACCTTGGATCAACTACCAGCACTATATGGTGGCCCATCTCCAGTTCCCAGGGATCAGATAGACAGACAGACAGACAGACAGACAGAGATATGGATGGCAGGCCTGCCTGGTCTTTCTTTCTTTCTTATACTTTTTAAAAAATGTTTATTTATTTATTTATTTATTTATTTATCTATTTATTTATTAGATATAAATACACTGTAGCTGTCTTCAGACACTCCAGAAGAGGGTGTCAGATTCTGGAGAATCTAAATCCCTCTTATGGTCTGCATATGATGTACATAAACACAGCCTCACATATACCTCTAAATATTTAAAGATGGGTGGCGCCACTGAAAGGGCTCAACATTTAACAGCATTGTCTCCTCTTCCAGAGTACCTGGGATCAACTACCAGCAACTATATGGTGGCCCATATCCAGTTCCAGGGGATCAGACTGACAGACATACAGACAGTGATAAGGATGGCAGGCCTGCCTGGTCTTTCTTTCTGTCTTATCCTTTTTAAAAAAATGTTTATTTATATATTTATTCATGTATTTATTAGATATAAGTACACTGTAGCTGTCTTCAGACACTCCAGAAGAGGGTGTCAGATTCTGGAGAATCTAAATCCCTCTTATGGTCTGCATATGATGTACATAAACACAGCCTCACATATACCTCTAAATATTTAAAGATGGGTGGCGCCACTGAAAGGGCTCAACAATTAACAGCATTGTCTCCTCTTCCAGAGTACCTGGGATAAACTACCAGCAACTATATGGTGGCCCATCTCCAGTTCCAGGGGATCAGACAGACAGACATACAGACAGTGATAAGGATGGCAGGCCTGCCTGGTCTATCTTTCTTTCTTATCCTTTTTAAAAAAATGTTTATTTATATATTTATTTATGTATTTATTAGATATAAGTACACTGTAGCTGTCTTCAGACACTCCAGTAGAGGGTGTCAGATTCTGGAGAATCTAAATCCCTCTTCTGTTCTGCATATGATGTAATAAACACAGCATCACATACACTTCTAAAAATTTAAAGATGGGTAGGGACACTGATAGGGCTCAACAATTAAGAGCATTGTCTCCTCTTCCAGAGAACCTGGGATCAACTACCAGCAACTATATGGTGGCCCATCTCCAGTTCCAGGGGATCAGACAGACAGACAGACAGACAGACAGAGATAAGGATGGCAGGCCTGCCTGGTCTTACTTTCTTTCTTATCCTTTTTAAAAAATGTTTATTTATTTATTTATTTATTTATTTATTTATTTATTTATTTATTATATATAAGTACACTGTAGCTGTCTTCAGACACTCCAGTAGAGGGTGTCAGTTTCTGGAGAATCTAAATCCTCTTATAATCTGAATATGATGTACATAAACACAGCCTCACATATACTTCTAAATATTTAAAGAAGTGTGCGGCCACTGAAAGGGCTCAACAATTAAGAGCATTGTCTCCTCTTCCAGAGAACCTGGGATCAACTACCAGCAACTATATGGTGGCCCATCTCCAGTTCCCGAGGATCAGATAGACAGACAGACAGACAGGCAGAGATATGGATGGCAGGCCTGCCTGGTCTTTCTTTCTTTCTTATCCTTTTTAAAAAATGTTTATTTATTTATTTATTTATGTATTTAGTAGATATAAGTACACTGTATCTGTTCAGACACTACAGAAGAGGGTGTCAGATTCTGGAGAATCTAAATCCCTCTTATGGTCTGCATATGATGTACATAAACACAGCCTCACATATACTTCTAAATATTTAAAGAAGTGTGCGGCCACTCTAAAAGCTCAACAATTAAGAGCATTGTCTCCTCTTCCAGAGAACCTTGGATCAACTACCAGCAACTATATGGTGGCCCATCTCCAGTTCCAGGGGATCAGACAGACAGACAGACAGACAGTGCTAAGGATGGCAGGCCTGCCTGGTCTTTCTTTCTTTCTTATCCTTTTTAAAAAAATTTTTATTTATATATTTATTTATGTATTTAGTAGATATAAGTACACTGTAGCTGTCTTCAGACACTCCAGAAGAATGTGTCAGATTCTGGAGAATCTAAATCCCTCTTATGGTCTGCACATGATGTACATAAACAAAGCCTCACATATACTTCTAAAAATTTAAAGAAGGGTGGGGCCACTCTAAAAGCTCAACAATTAACAGCATTGTCTCCTCTTCCAGAGAACCTGGGATAAACTACCAGTACCTACAAGGTGGCCCATCTCCAGTTCCACGGGATCAGACAGACAGACAGACAGAGAGACAGAGATAAGGATGGCAGGCCTGCCTGGTCTTTCTTTATTTCTTATACTTTTAAAAAAATGTTTATTTATTTATTTATTTATTTATTTATTTATTTATTTATTTATTTATTAGATATAAGTACACTGTAGCCGTCTTCAGACACTCCAGAAGAGGGTGTCAGATTCTGGAGAATCTAAATCCCTCTTATAATCTGAATATGATGTACATAAACACAGCCTCACATAAACTTCTAAATATTTAAAGAAGTGTGGGGCCACTGAAAGGGCTCAACAATTAACCGAATTGTCTCCTCTTCCAGAGAACCTTGGATCAACTACCATCTCCAGTTCCATCTCCAGTTCCCGGGGATCAGATAGACAGACAGACAGACAGACAGACAGAGATATGGATGGCAGGCCTGCCTGGTCTTTCTTTCTTTCGTATACTTTTTAAAAAATGTTTATTTATTTATTTATTTATTTATTTACGTATTTATTAGATATAATTACACTGTAGCTGTCTTCAGACACTCCAGAAGAGGGTGTCAGATTCTGGAGAATCTAAATCCCTCTTCTGTTCTGCATATGATGTAATAAACACAGCCTCACATACACTTCTAAAAATTTAAAGATGGGTAGGGCCACTGATAGGGCTCAACAATTAACAGCATTGTCTCCTCTTCCAGAGAACCTGGGATCAACTACCAGCAACTATATGGTAGCCCATCTCCAGTTCCGGGGATCAGACAGACAGACAGACAGACAGAGATAAGGATGGCAGGCCTGCCTGGTCTTACTTTTTTTCTTATCCTTTTTTAAAAATGTTTATTTATTCATTTATTTATTCATTTATTATATATAAGTACACTGTAGCTGTCTTCAGACACTCCAGTAGAGGGTGTCAGATTCTGGAGAATCTAAATCCTCTTATAATCTGAATATGATGTACATAAACACAGCCTCACATATACTTCTAAATATTTAAAGAAGTGTGCGGCCACTGAAAGGGCTCAACAATTAAGAGCATTGTCTCCTCTTCCAGAGAACCTGGGATCAACTACCAGCAACTATATGGTGGCCCATCTCCAGTTCCCGGGGATCAGATAGACAGACAGACAGACAGGCAGAGATATGGATGGCAGGCCTGCCTGGTCTTTCTTTCTTTCTTATCCTTTTTAAAAAATGTTTATTTATTTATTTATTTATTTATGTATTTAGTAGATATAAGTACACTGTATCTGTTCAGACACTACAGAAGAGGGTGTCAGATTCTGGAGAATCTAAATCCCTCTTATGGTCTGCATATGATGTACATAAACACAGCCTCACATATACTTCTAAATATTTAAAGAAGTGTGCGGCCACTCTAAAAGCTCAACAATTAAGAGCATTGTCTCCTCTTCCAGAGAACCTTGGATCAACTACCAGCAACTATATGGTGGCCCATCTCCAGTTCCAGGGGATCAGACAGACAGACAGACAGACAGTGCTAAGGATGGCAGGCCTGCCTGGTCTTTCTTTCTTTCTTATCCTTTTTAATAAAATGTTTATTTATATATTTATTTATGTATTTATTAGATATAAGTACACTGTAGCTGTCTTCAGACACTCCAGAAGAGGGTGACAGATTCTGGAGAATCTAAATCCCTCTTATGGTCTGCATATGATGTACATAAACACAGCCTCACATATACTTCTAAAAATTTAAAGAAGGGTGGGGCCACTCTAAAAGCTCAACAATTAACAGCATTGTCTCCTCTTCCAGAGAACCTGGGATAAACTACCAGCACCTACAAGGTGGCCCATCTCCAGTTCCACGGGATCAGACAGACAGACAGACAGAGAGACAGAGATAAGGATGGCAGGCCTGCCTGGTCTTTCTTTATTTCTTATACTTTTTTAAAAATGTTTATTTATTTATTTATTTATTTATTTATTTATTTATTTATTTATTAGATATAAGTACACTGTAGCCGTCTTCAGACACTCCAGAAGAGGGTGTCAGATTCTGGAGAATCTAAATCCCTCTTATCGTTTGAATATGATGTACATAAACACAGCCTCACATATACTTCTAAAAATTAAAAATGGGTGGGGCCACTGAAAGGGCTCAACAATTAACAGCATTGTCTCCTCTTCCAGAGAAGGTGGGATCAACTACCAGCACCTACAAGGTGGCCCATCTCCAGTTCCACGGGATCAGACAGACAGACAGACAGAGATAAGGATGGCAGGCCTGCCTGGTCTTTCTTTCTTTCTTATCCTTTTTAAAAAATATTTATTTATTTATTTATTTATTTATTTATTTATTTATTTATTTATGTATTTCTTATTCATAAGTACACTGTAGCTTTCTTTAGACACTCCAGAGGAGGGTGTCAGATTCTGGACAATGTAAATCCCTCTTATGGTCTGCATATGATGTACATAAACACAGCCTCTCATATACTGAGCTGAGGTGTCACAGGCCAACTGCTGGAATTTCTGAGTACCACCTAGATAGAGAAAAGCTATGCTGTGGTTGCTTAATTTATGTATTTTATTATTTCTATTTGTTGTTTTGTTTTGTTTTATTTGTTTTTAGAGAAGGCCTCAGTCTGTACTCTGGCTGACCCAGGACTGCCTACTTGTGTTAATTAGGGTTTCACAGCTGAGAACAGACACCAAGAGCAAGGTAAGGCTTAGAAAACCCTACATTCAGTGGTGGCTCAAGCTCTTAATGAGAGCACTCTGTAGGCAGAGGCAGTCAGTTTCTGAGTTCGAGGCCAACCTGGTGAAAGACAGGGCTAGGGTAGGGGCTAGGGTGAGGAAAGAAAGAAAGAAAGAAAGAAAGAAAGAAAAGAAAGAAAGAAAGAAAGAAAAAGGTTTTATAAAAAGTGTTAAAGTTTTTAAAAATTAAAAAAAAAATACCAGATCACCATCACACAGCATTGGCTGTCTTCAGGTGTATCCTTTCAGCCTCCAAAACAAAAAGCAATGGCTGGCTGTCTTCAGGTGTATCCTATTCTCCAGTCTTATTTCCAACCTAAGAGCTGGGCTGAGCTGCCTCATTATGTAATTGCAAACCTTCCTTGGTTTGTCTTTTCCATTTCTAAGACTAACAGGCCTTTTTCTATTTAGAGAATATGCTCATGACTGTACTTTAGATATAGTAAATATAACTGTTGCTTATAAAACTTGTTTTCTAGGAATTTTTAAAGGGCAATGGCAGAGTTTATTTTTTAAAAATATTTTGCATTTATTTATTTGTGTGAGTGATGAAGCTCAGGTCTTCAAACTCGTCAGGAGGTATGATTACCTCTCTCAACCCCTCTCTCTCCTCTCTCAATGATTGTGTAAGAATGTTTTGCATGTGTATGCTGTGCCCACAGACTCCAGAACAGAGTATTAGATCCCCTGGAACTGGAGATGGGCCACCATATATAATACTGGTAATTGAGCCCAGGTTCTCTGGAAGAGGAGACAATGCTCTTAATTGTTGAGCCCTCTCTGTAGCCACATCTTTCTTTCTTTTTTTTTTTTTGAGTATATGTGAGGCTGTGTTTATATACATCATATGCAGACAATAAGAATGATTTAGATTCTTCAGAATCTGACACCCTCTTCTGGACTGTCTGAAGATAGCTACAGCATACTTAAATATAATAAATAAATAAATCTTTAAAAAGAAAAGGAAAAGTAAAAAAGAAAGAACAGGCCTGCCATATGCATGTTCATAGAGGAAAATGGAAGAGACCCCAATCTAACCTCAGCAGGGTGCTTCCTTCTGGATGGTAGCTCACAGTTTCATCCCAGCAAGACAGGCAAATCACTGAGTTCAAGGACAGTAAGGTTCAGGACAGCCAAGGTTAGGAAGGAAAAGGGTCTATGTTGAGAATACAAACCTACAAAACAACAACTAGGAAAAAGAAGTGACAGTGTAACTTGGGGTAGGGTACCAACAAGAGAAAGCTTTCTGTTACCACTTACAAACCCCAGTAGCCTTGCACCCTTCTGCCCAGGTCCCTGCCTTCCTTTCTAGGAATTCTAAGGATGCCAGGGTGTGGGGGAATCCAGATTAACTTTTTAATAACAAAGACTTGGTCTTTGATGTCTATAGGAAGCCCTTCTCAGTGCCTTTAACTACCACTGAACTTTCAGGGCTGTGACTCAACTGTAACAAGGAACAGAGCTAAGAACCTGCAGCCTTTGAAAACAACTATTTTTTTAAAGTGGGGGACACAAATCAGCAGTAGAACCCCTCAGGTTCAGCCATAATACTTGTTAGGGAAACAGCCTCAATGTCCGGTGCTGAGGTCTCATGGGTGAACTGCTTCAAACTCTGAGTATCATTGAAAGAAAGAAAAGATATCATGTGGTTTCTTAATTTATTTATTTTATTATTTCTATTTTTTTTGTTTTCTTTTGTTTTGTTTTAGAAAAGGCCTCAGTCTGTAGCTATGGCTGACCTAGGACAGACTACATGTGTTAATTAGGGTTTCACAGTTGAGAAACAGACCATACCTATGTAAGACTTAGAAAACCCAACAGTCAGTGGTGGCTTGAGCTCTTAATGAGAGCACTCTGGAGGCAGAAGCAGTCAGTTTCTGAGTTCGAGGCCAGCCTGGTTAAAGACAGGGATAGGCAGGGCTAGGCAAGGCAGGGCTGGGCTAGGCTAGGCAAGGCAAGGGGCTAGGCTAGGCTACGCAAGGGGCTAGGCAAGACAGACAGACAGAGAGAAAGACAGACAAGGATGGAGGCCTGCCTGGTTTTTCTTTCTTTCTTATCCCTTTTAAAAAATGTTTATTTATTTATTTATTTATTTATTTATTTATTTATTTATTTATGTATTTATTAGATATAAGTACACTGTAGCGGTCTTCAGACACTCCAGGAGAGGGTGTCAGATTCTGGAGAATCTAAATCCCTCTTACCATCTGCATATGATGTATATAAACACAGCCTCACATTTTCTTCTAAAAATTTAAAGATGGGTGTGGCTTGGAATAAGATGAGTAACCCTGAAAAAGTCAAAAAATGAAAAATCACACTGTAGGACATGGAATATGGTGAGAAACCCTGAAAAAGTCGAAAAATGAGAAAATCATGCAGGAGTACCTGCAATATGGTGAGAAACACTGAAAAAGTCTTAAAATGAGAATATCACACTCTAGGATTTGGAATATGGTGAGAAACTCTGAAAATATCAAAAAATGAGAAAATCATGCAGTAGGACCCAGAATATGGTGAGAAACCCTGAAAAAAAGTCAAAAAAATAAGAAAATCACGCAGTAGGACCTGGAAGCTGGTGAGAAACCCTGAAAAAGTCGAAAAATGAGAAAATCATGCAGTAGTACCTGCAATATGGTGAGAAACACTGAAAAAGTCTTAAAATGAGAATATCACACTCTAGGATTTGGAATATGGTGAGAAACTCTGAAAATGTCGAAAAATGAGAAAATCATGCAGTAGGACACAGAATATGGTGAGAAACCCTGAAAAAAAGTCAAAAAATAAGAAAATCACGCAGTAGGACCTGGAAGCTGGTGAGAAATCCTGAAAAAGTCGAAAAATGAGAAAATCAATCTGTAGGATCTGGAATATGTTGAGAAACCCTGAAAAATTCGAAAAATGAGAAAATCACACTGTAGGACTTGGAATATGGTGAGAAACCCTGAAAAAGTCAAAAAATGAGAAAATAACACTGTAGTACCTTGAATATGGTTAGAAAACACTGAAAAAGTCGAAAAATGAGAAAATCACGCAGTGGGACCTGGGATTTGGTGAGAAACACTGAAAAAGTCTTAAAATAGAAAATCACACTGTAGTACTTGGAATATGGTGAAAAATACTGAAAAAGTCTTAAAATGAGAAAATCACACCGTAGGACCTGGAATATGGTGAGAAACCCTGAAAAAGTCAAAAAATGAGAAAAATCACACTGTAGTACATGGAATATGGTGAGAAACTCTGAAAAAGTCGCAAATTATAAAATGACAGTGTAGGACCTGGAATATGTTGAGAAAACCTGAAATATTCGAAAAATGAGAAAATGACAATGTAGAACCTGGAATACCTTAAGAAACCCTGAAAAAGTTAAAAAATGAGAAAAGGACACTCTAGGACTGGGATATGGTGAGAAACCCTGAAAAATCATGTAGTAGGACCCAGAATATGGTGAGAAATCCTGAAAAAAGTCGAAAAATGAGAAAATCACGCAGTAGGACCTGGAAGCTGGTGAGAAACCCTTAAAAAGTCGAAAAATGAGAAAATCAAACTGTAGGACCTGGAATATGTTGAGAAACCCTGAAAAATACGAAAAAGGCAAAAATCACACTCTAGGACTTGGAATATGATGAGAAACCGTGAAAAAGTCAAAAAATGAAAAAATCACACTGTAGTACCTGGAATATGGTGAGAAACACTAAAAAAGTATTAAAATGAGAAAATCACCCAGTAGGACCTCGAATGTGGTGAGAAACCCTGAAACAGTCCAAAAATAAGAAAATCAAACATGTAGTACATGCAATATGGTGACAAACCCTGAAAAAGTCGAAAAATGAGAATATCACACTCTAGGACTTGGAATATGATGAGAAACCCTGAAAAAGTCAAAAAATGAGAAAATTACACTGTAGGACTTGGAATATGGTGAGAAACCCTGAAAAATTCGAAAAATGAGAAAATCATGCACTAGGACCCAGAATATGATGAGAAAAACAGAAAAAGTCTTAAAATGAGAAAATCACACTGTAGGACCTGGAATATGGTAAGAAACCCTGAAAATGTCGAAAAATGAGAAAATGACACTGTAGGAGCTGGAATATGGTGAGAAGTCATGAAAAAGTCAAAAAAAAAAAAAGAAATACACACTTGTAGGACTTGCAATATGGTGAGAGACCCTGAAAAAGTCTTAAAATGAGAAAATCACACTGTAGGACTTGGGATATGGTGAGAAACCCTGAAAAAGTCGAAAAATGAGAAAATCACACTGAAGGAACTGGAATATGCTGAGAATCCCTGAAAAATTCGAAAAATGCGAAAATCACACTCTAGGACTTGGAATATGATGAGAAACCCAGAAAAAGTCAAAAAATGAGAAAATCACACTGTAGGACTTGGAATATGGTGAGAAACCCTGAAAAAGTCGAAAAATGAGAAAATCACACTGTAGTACCTGGAATATGGTGAGAAACACTGAAAAAGTCTAAAAATAAGATAAAACATGTAGTACCTGAAATATGATGAGAAACCCTGAAAAAGTCAAAAAATTAGAAAATCAAATTGTAGGAACTGGAATATGCTGAGAATCCCTGAAAAATTTGAAAAAGGCGAAAATCACACTCTAGGACTTGGAATACGATGAGAAACCCTGAAAAAGTCAAAAAATGAGAAAATCACACTGTAGTACCTGGAATATGGTGAGAAACACTGAAAAAGTCTAAAAATAAGATAAAACTGTAGTACCTGAAATATGGTGAGAAACCCTGAAAAAGTCGAAAAATGAGAAAATCACACGGTAGGACTTCGAATATGATGAGAAACCGTGAAAAATTAAAAAAATGAGAAAAATACACTGTAGGAGCTGGAATATGGAGAGAAACCCTGAAAAGGTTAAAAAATTAGAAAATCACAATTGTAGGACCTCCAATATGGTGAGAAACCCTGAAAAAGTCGAAAAATGAGAAAAACACACTGTAGGACCTGGAATATGGTGAGAAACACTGAAAAATTCAAAAAATGAGAAAATCACACAGTAGGACCTGAAATATGGTGAGAAACCGTGAAACAGTCGAAATATAAGAAAATCAAACTTGAAGTACCTGCAATATGGTGAGAAACCCTGAAAAAGTCGAAAAATGAAAAAATCACACTGTAGGATTTGGAATATGATGAGAAACCATGAAAAAGTCAAAAATGAGAAAAATATACTGTAGGAGTTGGAATGTGGTGAGAAAACCTGAAAAAGTCGAAGAATAAGAAAATCACACAAGTAGGACCTCCAATATGGTGAGAAACTCTGAAAATGTCGAAAAATAAGAAATTCACACTTGTAGGACCTGCAATATGGTGAGAAACCCTGAAAAAGTCAAAAAATGAGAAAATCACACTGTAGGACTTGGAATAAAATGAGAAACCGTGAAAAAGACAAAAAATGACAAAAGTACACGGTAGGAGATGGAATATGGAGAGAAACCGTTAAAAAGTAGAAAAATAAGATATACACACTTGTAGGACATGCAATATGGTGAGAGACCCTGAAAAAGTCTTAAATGAGAAAATCACACTGTAGTACCTGGAATATGGTGAGAAACCCTGAAAAAGTCCAAAAATAAGAAATTCACACGTGTAGGACCTGCAATATGGTGAGAAACCCTGAAAAAGTTGAAAAATGAGAAAATCACACTGTAGGACTTGGAATAAGATGAGACACCCTGAAAAAGTCAAAAAATGAGAAAATTTCACTGTAGGACTTGGAATAAGATGAGAAACCCTGAAAAAGTTGAAAAATGAGAAAATCAGAATGTAGAAGATGGAATATGGTGAGCAATCCTGAAAAAGTCAAAAAATGAGAAAATCACACTGTGGAACATGGAATATGGTGAGAAACTCTGAAAAAGGCGAAAAATTGGAAAAATCACACTCTAGGACTTGGAATATGATGAGAAACCCTGAAAAAGTCAAAAATGAGAAAATCAGACTGTAGTAGCTGGAATATGGTGAGAAACATGGAAAAAGTCTCAAAATGAGAAAATCACACAGTTGGACTTGCAATATGGTGAGAAACACTCAAACAGTCGAAAAATAAGAAAATCAAACTTGTAGTACCTGCAATATGGTGAGAAACCCTGAAAAATTCCAAAAATGAGAAAATCACACTGTAGGATTTAGAATATGATGAGAAACCGTGAAAAAGTCAAAAAATGAGAAAAATACACTGTAGAAGCTGGAATATGGTGAGTAAACCCTGAAAAAGTCGAAAAATAAGAAAATCACACTTGTAGAACCTCCAATATGGTGAGAAACCCTGAAAAAGTCAAAAAATGAGAAAATCACACTGTAGGACCTGGAATATGTTGAGAAACCCTGAAAAAGTCTTAAAATGAGAAAATCACACTGTAGGACTTGGAATAAGATGAGAAACCCTAAAAAAGTCGAAAAATGAGAAAAATACACTGAAGGAGTTGGAATATGTTGAGAAACCCTGAAAAAGTCTTAAAATGAGAAAATCACACTATAGGACCTGGAATATGGTGAGAAACTCTGAAAAAGTCAAAAAAAGAGAAAATCACACTCTAGGACTTGGAATATGATGAGAAACCCTGAAAAAGTCAAAAAAAGAGAAAATCAGACTGTAGTACCTGGAATATGTTGAGAAACCCTGAAAAAGTCTAAAAATGAGAAAATCAAACAGTAGGACCTGGAATATGGTGAGAAACCCTGAAAGATCAAAAAATAAGAAAATCAAACTTGTAGTACCTGCAATATGGTGAGAAACCCTGAAAAAGTCAAAAAATGAGAAAATCACAATATAGGACTTGGAATAAGATGAGAAACCGTGAAAAAGACAAAAAATGACAAAAACACACTGTAGGAGCTGGAATATGGTGAGAAACCCTGAAAAAGTCCAAAAATAAGAAATTCACACTTGTAGGACCTGCAATATGGTGAGAAACCCTGAAAAAGTCGAAAAATGAGAAAATCACACTGTAGGACTTGGAATAAGATGAGACACCCTGAAAAAGTCAAAAAATGAGAAAATTTCACTGTAGGACTTGACATAAGATGAGAAACCCTGAAAAAGTTGAAAAATTAGAAAATCACAATGTAGAACATGGAATATGGTGAGCAATCCTAAAAAAGGATTGTAGCTGTCTTCAGACACTCCAGAAGAGGGTGTCAGATTCTGGAGTATCTTAATCCCTCTTATGGTAAGCATATGATGTACATAAACACAGTCTCACATATACTTCTAAAAATTTAAAGATGGGCGGGGCCACTGAGAGGGCTCAACAATTAACAGCATTGTCTCTTCTTCCAGAGAATCTGGGATCAACTACCAGCAACTATATGGTGACCCATCTCCAGTTCCAGGGGATAAGATAGACAGACAGACAGACATACAGACAGACAGAGATAAGGATGGCAGGCCTGCCTGGTCTCTCTTTCTTTATTATAATTTTTTAAAAATGTTTATTTGTTTATTTATGAATTTATTAGATATAAGTACACTGTAGCTGTCTTCAGACACTCCAGAAGAGGGTGTCAGATTCTGGAGAATCTAAATCCCTCTTATGGTCTGCATATTCGGTACATAAACAGAGCCTCACATATACTTCTAAAAATTTAAAGATGGGTGGGGCCACTGAAAGGGCTCAACAATTAACAGCATTGTCTCCTCTTCCAGAGAACCTGGGATCAACTACCAGCAACTATATGGTGGCCCATCTCCAGTTCCAGGGGATCAGACAGACAGACAGACATACAGACAAGGATGGCAGGCCTTCCTGGTTTTTATTTCTTTCTTATCCGTTTAAAAATGTTTATTTATTTATTTATGAATTTATTAGATATAAGTACACTGTAGCTGTCTTCAGACACTCAGGAAGATGGTGTCAGTTTCTGGAGAATCTAAGTCCCTCTTATGATCTGCATATGATGTACATAAAAACAGCTTCACATTTACTTCTAAAAATTTAAAGATGGGTGGGGCCACTGAAAGGGCTCAACAATTAACAGCATTGTCTCCTCTTCCAGAGAACCTGGGATCAACTACCAGCAAATATATGGTGGCCCATCTCCAGATCCAGGGGATCAGAGAGACAGACAGACAGACCGACAAGGATGGCAGGCCTGCCTGGTTTTTCTTTCTTTCTTATCCTTTTTAAAAACATGTTTATTTATTTATTTATGTATTTATTAGATATAAGTACACTGTAGCTGTCCTCAGACACTCAGGAAGAGGGTGTCAGATTCTGGAGAATCTAAATACCTCTTATGATCTGCATATGATGTACATAAACACAGCCTCACATATACTTCTAAAAATTTAAAGATGGGAGGGGCCACTAAAAGGGATCAACAATTAACAGCATTGTCTCCTCTTCCAGAGAACCTGGGATCAACAACCAGCAATTATATGGTGGCCCATCTCCAGTTCCAGGGGATCAGACAGACAGACAGACAAAAGTGATAAGGATGGCAGGCCTGCATGGTCTTTCTTTCTTTCTTCTCCGTTTAAAAAAATGTTTATTTATTTATTTATATTTATTTAATTATTTATTTTTAATGTATTTATTAGATATAAGTACACAATACTTGTCTTCAGACACTCCAGAAGAGGGTGTCAGATTCTGGAGAATCTAAATCCCTCTTATGGTCTGCATATGATGTACATAAACACAGCTTCTCATATACTTCTAAAAATTTAAATATGGGTGGGGCCACTAAAAGGGATCAACAATTAACAGCATTGTCTCCTCTTCCAGAGAACCTGGGATCAACAACCAGCAATTATATGGTGGCCCATTTCCAGTTCCAGGGGATCAGACAGACACACAGACTGACAGACAGAGATAAGGATGGCAGGCCTGCCTGGTCTTTCTTTCTTTCTTATCATTTTAAAAAAGGTTTATTTATTTATTTATTTATTTATTTATTTATTTATGTATTTATTAGATATAAGTACACTGTAGCTATCTTCAGACACTCCAGAAGAGGCTGTTTGATTCTGTAGAATGTAAATCCCCCTTATGTTCTGCATATGATGTACATAAACACAGCCTCATATATTCTTCTAAAAATTAAAAGATGGTTGGGGCCACTGAAAAGAACCAACAATTAACAGCATTGTCTCCTCTTCCAGAGAACCTGGGATCAACTACCAGCAACTATATGGTGGCCCATCTCCAGTTTCAGGGGATCAGACAGACAAACAGACAGACAGACAGACAGACAGACAGACAGAGATAAGGATGGCAGGCCTGCCTGGTCTTTCTTTCTTTCTTATCCTTTTAAAAAATGTTTATTTATTTATTTATTTATGTATTTTTTATATATAAGTACACTGTAGCTGTCTTCAGACACTCCAGAAGAGGGTGTCAGATTCTGAAGAATCTAAATCCCTCTTATGGTCTGCATATGATGTACATAAACACAGTCTCACATATACTTCTAAAAATTTAAAGATGGGTGGGTTCACTGAAAGGGCTCAACAATTAACAGCATTGTCTCCTCTTCCAGAGAACCTGGGATGAACTACCAGCAACTATATGGTGGCCCATCTCCAGTTCCAGGGGATCAGACAGACAGACAGACAGACAGATATAAGGATGGCAGGCCTGCCTGGTCTTTCTTTCTTTATTATACTGTTGAAAAAATGTTTATTTATTTATTTATTTATTTATTTATTTTTTATTTATTTATGTATTTATTAGATATAAGACCACTGTAGCTGTCTTCACACACTTCAGAAGATGTTGTCAGATTCTGGAGAATCTAAATCCCTCTCATGGTCTGCATATGATGTACATAAACACAGACTCACATATACTTCTAAAAATTTAAAGATGTGTGGGGCCACTGAAAGAACACAACAATTAACAGCATTGTCTCCTCTTTCAGAGAAACTCGGATCAACTACCAGCAACTATATGGTGGCCCATTCCAGTTCCAGGGGATCAGACAGACAGACAGACAGACAGACAGAGATAAGGATGGCAGGCCTGCTGGACTTTCTTTTTTTCTTATCTTTTTTAAAAAATGTTTATTTATTTATTTATTTATTTATTTATTTATTTATTTATTAGATATAAGTACACTGTAGCTGTCCTCAGACACTCCAGAAGAGGGTGTCAGATTCTGGAGAATCTAAATCCCTCTTATGGTCTGCATATGATGTACATAAACACAGCCTCTCATATACTTCTAAAAATTTAAATATGGGTTGGGCCACTAAAAGGGATCAACAATTTACAGCATTGTCTCCTCTTCCAGAGAACCTGGGATCAACAACCAGCAATTATATGGTGGCCCATTTCCAGTTCCAGGGGATCAGACAGACACACAGACTGACAGACAGAGATAAGGATGGCAGGCCTGCCTGGTCTTTCTTTCTTTCTTATCATTTTAAAAAAGGTTTATTTATTTATTTATTTATTTATTTATTTATTTATGTATTTATTAGATATAAGTACACTGTAGCTATCTTCAGACACTCCAGAAGAGGCTGTTTGATTCTGTAGAATGTAAATCCCCCTTATGTTCTGCATATGATGTACATAAACACAGCCTCATATATTCTTCTAAAAATTAAAAGATGGTTGGGGCCACTGAAAAGAACCAACAATTAACAGCATTGTCTCCTCTTCCAGAGAACCTGGGATCAACTACCAGCAACTATATGGTGGCCCATCTCCAGTTTCAGGGGATCAGACAGACAAACAGACAGACAGACAGACAGACAGACAGACAGAGATAAGGATGGCAGGCCTGCCTGGTCTTTCTTTCTTTCTTATCCTTTTAAAAAATGTTTATTTATTTATTTATTTATGTATTTTTTATATATAAGTACACTGTAGCTGTCTTCAGACACTCCAGAAGAGGGTGTCAGATTCTGAAGAATCTAAATCCCTCTTATGGTCTGCATATGATGTACATAAACACAGTCTCACATATACTTCTAAAAATTTAAAGATGGGTGGGTTCACTGAAAGGGCTCAACAATTAACAGCATTGTCTCCTCTTCCAGAGAACCTGGGATGAACTACCAGCAACTATATGGTGGCCCATCTCCAGTTCCAGGGGATCAGACAGACAGACAGACAGACAGATATAAGGATGGCAGGCCTGCCTGATCTTTATTTCTTTATTATACTTTTGAAAAAATGTTTATTTATTTATTTATTTATTTATTTATTTTTTATTTATTTATGTATTTATTAGATATAAGACCACTGTAGCTGTCTTCACACACTTCAGAAGATGTTGTCAGATTCTGGAGAATCTAAATCCCTCTCATGGTCTGCATATGATGTACATAAACACAGACTCACATATACTTCTAAAAATTTAAAGATGTGTGGGGCCACTGAAAGAACACAACAATTAACAGCATTGTCTCCTCTTTCAGAGAAACTCGGATCAACTACCAGCAACTATATGGTGGCCCATTCCAGTTCCAGGGGATCAGACAGACAGACAGACAGACAGACAGAGATAAGGATGGCAGGCCTGCTGGACTTTCTTTTTTTCTTATCTTTTTTAAAAAATGTTTATTTATTTATTTATTTATTTATTTATTTATTTATTTATTAGATATAAGTACACTGTAGCTGTCCTCAGACACTCCAGAAGAGGGTGTCAGATTCTGGAGAATCTAAATCCCTCTTATGGTCTGCATATGATGTACATAAACACAGCCTCTCATATACTTCTAAAAATTTAAATATGGGTTGGGCCACTAAAAGGGATCAACAATTTACAGCATTGTCTCCTCTTCCAGAGAACCTGGGATCAACTACCAGCAACTATATGGTGGCCCATCTGCAGTTCCAGGGGATCAGACAGACAGACAGACAGACAGACAGACAGACAGAGATAAGGATGGCAGGCCTGCCTGGTCTTTCTTTCTTTCTTATCCTTTAAAAAATGTTTATTTATTTATGTATTTATTATATATAAGTACACTGTAGCTGTCTACAGACACTCCAGAAGAGTGTGTTAGATTCTAGAGAATCTAAATCCCTCTTATGGTCTGTGTATGATGTACATAAACACAGCCTCACATATACTGAGCTGAGGTGTCACAGGCCAACTGCTGGAATTTCTGAGTACCACCTAGAGAGAGAAAAGCTATGCTGTGGTTGTTTAATTTATGTATTTTATTATTTCTATTTGTTGTTTTGTTTTGTTTTATTTGTTTTTAGAGAAGGCCTCAGTCTGTAGCTCTGGCTGACCCAGGACTGCCTACCTGTGTTAATTAGGGTTTCACAGCTGAGAACAGACACCAAGAGCAAGGTAAGGTTTAGAAAACCCGACCTTCAGTGGTGGCTCAAGCTCTTAATGAGAGCACTCTGTAGGCAGAGGCAGTAAGTTTCTGAGTTCGAGGCCACCCTGGTGAAAAACATGGTTAGGCAGGGCTAGGGTAGGCTAGGGTAGGCTAAGGTAGGCTAGGGTAGGCTAGGGTAGGCTAGGGTAGGCTAGGGTAGGCTAGGGTAGGCTAGGGTAGGCTAGGGTAGGCTAGGGTAGGCTAGGGTAGGCTAGGGTAGGCTAGGGTAGGCTAGGCCAGGGTGAGAAGAAAGAAAGAAAAGAAAGAAAAGAAAGAAAAGAAAGAAAGAAAGAAAGAGTGTTAAAGTTTTTAAAAATTAAAAAAAAAATACCAGATCACCATCACACAGCATTGGCTGTCTTCAGGTGTATCCTTTCAGCCTCCAAAACAAAAAGCAATGGCTGGCTGTCTTCAGGTGTATCCTATTCTCCAGTCTTATTTCCAACCTAAGAGCTGGGCTGAGCTGCCTCATTATGTAATTGCAAACCTTCCTTGGTTTGTCTTTTCCATTTCTAAGACTAACAGGCCTTTTTCTATTTAGAGAATATGCTCATGACTGTACTTTAGATATAGTAAATATAACTGTTGCTTATAAAACTTGTTTTCTAGGAATTTTTAAAGGGCAATGGCAGAGTTTATTTTTTAAAAATATTTTGCATTTATTTATTTGTGTGAGTGATGAAGCTCAGGTCTTCAAACTCGTCAGGAGGTATGATTACCTCCCCTCTCTCTCAACCCCTCTCTCTCCTCTCTCAATGATTGTGTAAGAATGTTTTGCATGTGTATGCTGTGCCCACAGACTCCAGAACAGAGTATTAGATCCCCTGGAACTGGAGATGGGCCACCATATATAATACTGGTAATTGAGCCCAGGTTCTCTGGAAGAGGAGACAATGCTCTTAATTGTTGAGCCCTCTCTGTAGCCACATCTTTCTTTCTTTTTTTTTTTTTTGAGTATATGTGAGGCTGTGTTTATATACATCATATGCAGACAATAAGAATGATTTAGATTCTTCAGAATCTGACACCCTCTTCTGGACTGTCTGAAGATAGCTACAGCATACTTAAATATAATAAATAAATAAATCTTTAAAAAGAAAAGGAAAAGTAAAAAAGAAAGAACAGGCCTGCCATATGCATGTTCATAGAGGAAAATGGAAGAGACCCCAATCTAACCTCAGCAGGGTGCTTCCTTCTGGATGGTAGCTCACAGTTTCATCCCAGCAAGACAGGCAAATCACTGAGTTCAAGGACAGTAAGGTTCAGGACAGCCAAGGTTAGGAAGGAAAAGGGTCTATGTTGAGAAAACAAACCTACAAAACAACAACTAGGAACAAGAAGTGACAGTGTAACTTGGGGTAGGGTACCAACAAGAGAAAGCTTTCTGTTACCACTTACAAACACCAGTAGCCTTGCACCCTTCTGCCCAGGTCCCTGCCTTCCTTTCTAGGAATTCTAAGGATGCCAGGGTGTGGGGGAATCCAGATTAACTTTTTAATAACAAAGACTTGGTCTTTGATGTCTATAGGAAGCCCTTCTCAGTGCCTTTAACTACCACTGAACTTTCAGGGCTGTGACTCAACTGTAACAAGGAACAGAGCTAAGAACCTGCAGCCTTTGAAAACAACTATTTTTTTAAAGTGGGGGACACAAATCAGCAGTAGAACCCCTCAGATTCAGCCATAATACTTGTTAGGGAAACAGCCTCAATGTCCGGAGCTGAGGTCTCATGGGTGAACTGCTTCAAACTCTGAGTATCATTGAAAGAAAGAAAAGATATCATGTGGTTTCTTAATTTATTTATTTTATTATTTCTATTTTTTTGTTTTCTTTTGTTTTGTTTTAGAAAAGGCCTCAGTCTGTAGCTATGGCTGACCTAGGACAGACTACATGTGTTAATTAGGGTTTCACAGTTGAGAAACAGACCATACCTATGTAAGACTTAGAAAACCCAACAGTCAGTGGTGGCTCGAGCTCTTAATGAGAGCACTCTGGAGGCAGAGGCAGTCAGTTTCTGAGTTCGAGGCCAGCCTGGTTAAAGACAGGGATAGGCAGGGCTAGGCAAGGCAGGGCTGGGCTAGGCTAGGCTAGGCAAGGGGCTGGGCTAGGCAAGGCAAGGTGCTAGGCTAGGCAACGCAAGGGGCTAGGCAAGACAGACAGACAGAGAGAAAGACAGACAAGGATGGAAGCCTGCCTGGTTTTTCTTTCTTTCTTATCCCTTTTAAAAAATGTATATTTATTTATTTATTTATTTATTTATTTATTTATTTATGTATTTATTAGATATAAGTACACTGTAGCTGTCTTCAGACACTCCAGAAGAGGGTTTCAGATTCTGGAGAATCTATATCCCTCTTATGGTCTGCATATGATGTACATAAACACAGCCTCACATATACTTCTAAAAATTTAAAGATGGGTAGGACCACTGAAAGGGCTCAACAATTAACATCATTGTCTCCTCTTCCAGAGAACCTGGGATCAACTACCAGCAACTATATGGTGGCCCATCTCCAGTTCCAGGGGATCAGACAGACAGACAGAGATACAGACAGATAGAGTTAAGGATGGCAGGCCTACCTGGTCTTTCATTCTTTCTTATCCTTTTAAAAAATGTTTATTTATTTATTTATTTATTTATTTATTTATTTATTCGATATAAGTACACTGTAGCTGTCTTCAGACACTCCAGAAGAGGGTGTCAGATTCTGGAGAATCTAAATCCCTCTTATGGTCTGCATATGATGTACATGAACACAGCCTCACATATACTTATAAAAATTTAAAGATGGGTGGGGCCACTGAAAGGGCTCAAAAATTAACAGCATTGTCTCCTCTTCCAGAGAACCTGGGATCAACTACCAGCAACTATATGGTGGCCCATCTCCAGTTCCAGGCGATCAGACAGACAGACAGACATACAGACAAGGATGGCAGGCCTTCCTGGTTTTTATTTCTTTCTTATCCGTTTAAAAAGGTTTATTTATTTATTTATGAATTTATTATATATAAGTACACTGTAGCTGTCTTCAGACACTCAGGAAGAGGGTGTCAGATTCTGGAGAATCTAAGTCCCTCTTATGATATGCATATGATGTACGTAAAAACAGCTTCACATTTATTTCTAAAAATTTAAAGATGGGTGGGGCCACTGTGAGGGCTCAACAATTAACAGCATTGTCTCCTCTTCCAGAGAACCTGGGATCAACTACCAGCAACTATATGGTGGCCCATCTCCAGATCCAGGGGATCAGAGAGACAGACAGTCAGACAGACAGACAAGGATGGCAGGCCTGCCTGGTTTTTCTTTCTTTCTTATCCTTTTTAAAACATGTTTATTTATTTATTTATTTATTTATTAGATATAAGTACACTGTAGCTGTCTTCAGACACTCCAGAAGAGGGTATCAGATTCTGGAGAATATAAATCCCTCTTATGGTCTACATACAATGTACATAAACACAGCCTCACATATATTTCTAAAAATTTAAAGATGTGTGGGGCCACTGAAAGGGCTCAACAATTAACAGCATTGTCTCCTCTTCCAGAGAACCTGGGATTAAACTACCAGCAACTATGTGGTGGCCCATCTCCAGTTCCAGGGGATCAGACAGACAGACAGACAGACAGACAGAGATAAGGATGGCAGGCCTGCCTGGTCTTTCTTTCTTTCTTATCCTTTAAAAAATGTTTATTTATTTATGTATTTATTATATATAAGTACACTGTAGCTGTCTACAGACACTCCAGAAGAGTGTGTTAGATTCTAGAGAATCTAAATCCCTCTTATGGTCTGTGTATGATGTACATAAACACAGCCTCACATATACTGAGCTGAGGTGTCACAGGCCAACTGCTGGAATTTCTGAGTACCACCTAGAGAGAGAAAAGCTATGCTGTGGTTGTTTAATTTATGTATTTTATTATTTCTATTTGTTGTTTTGTTTTGTTTTATTTGTTTTTAGAGAAGGCCTCAGTCTGTAGCTCTGGCTGACCCAGGACTGCCTACCTGTGTTAATTAGGGTTTCACAGCTGAGAACAGACACCAAGAGCAAGGTAAGGTTTAGAAAACCCGACATTCAGTGGTGGCTCAAGCTCTTAATGAGAGCACTCTGTAGGCAGAGGCAGTAAGTTTCTGAGTTCGAGGCCACCCTGGTGAAAGACATGGTTAGGCAGGGCTAGGGTAGGCTAGGGTAGGCTAAGGTAGGCTAGGGTAGGCTAGGGTAGGCTAGGGTAGGCTAGGGTAAGCTAGGGTAGGCTAGGGTAGGCTAGGGTAGGCTAGGGTAGGCTAGGGTAGGCTAGGGTAGGCTAGGGTAGGCTAGGGTAGGCTAGGGTAGGCTAGGGTAGGCTAGGGTAGGCTAGGGTAGGCTAGGGTAGGCTAGGGTAGGCTAGGGTAGGCTAGGGTAGGCTAGGGTAGGCTAGGGTAGGCTAGGGTAGGCTAGGGTAGGCTAGGGTAGGCTAGGCCAGGGTGAGAAGAAAGAAAGACAAGAAAGACAAGAAAGACAGGAAAGACAGGAAAGACAGGAAAGACAGGAAAGACAGGAAAGACAGGAAAGACAGGAAAGACAGGAAAGACAGGAAAGACAGGAAAGACAGGAAAGACAGGAAAGACAGGAAAGACAGGAAAGACAGGAAAGACAGGAAAGACAGGAAAGACAGGAAAGACAGGAAAGACAGGAAAGACAGGAAAGACAGGAAAGACAGGAAAGACAGGAAAGACAGGAAAGACAGGAAAGACAGGAAAGACAGGAAAGACAGGAAAGACAGGAAAGACAGGAAAGACAGGAAAGACAGGAAAGACAGGAAAGACAGACAAGAAAGACAGACAAGAAAGACAGACAAGAAAGACAGACAAGAAAGACAGACAAGAAAGACAGACAAGAAAGACAGACAAGAAAGACAGACAAGAAAGACAGACAAGAAAGACAGACAAGAAAGACAGACAAGAAAGACAGACAAGAAAGACAGACAAGAAAGACAGACAAGAAAGACAGACAAGAAAGACAGACAAGAAAGACAGACAAGAAAGACAGACAAGAAAGACAGACAAGAAAGACAGACAAGAAAGACAGACAAGAAAGACAAGAAAGACAAGAAAGACAGACAGGAAAGACAGACAAGAAAGACAGACAAGAAAGACAGACAAGACAGACAAGACAGACAAGAAAGACAAGACAGACAAGACAGACAAGAAAGACAGACAAGAAAGACAGACAAGAAAGACAGACAAGAAAGACAGACAAGAAAGACAAGAAAGACAAGAAAGACAAGAAAGACAGACAAGAAAGACAGACAAGAAAGACAGACAAGAAAGACAGACAAGAAAGACAGACAAGAAAGACAGACAAGAAAGACAAGAAAGACAAGAAAGACAAGAAAGACAGACAGGAAAGACAGACAAGAAAGACAGACAAGAAAGACAGACAAGACAGACAAGACAGACAAGACAGACAAGACAGACAAGACAGACAAGACAGACAAGACAGACAAGAAAGACAGACAAGAAAGACAGACAAGAAAGACAGACAAGAAAGACAGACAAGAAAGACAGACAAGAAAGACAGACAAGAAAGACAGACAAGAAAGACAGACAAGAAAGACAGACAAGAAAGACAAGAAAGACAGACAAGAAAGACAGACAAGAAAGACAAGACAGACAAGAAAGACAAGAAAGACAAGACAGACAAGAAAGACAAGAAAGACAAGAAAGACAAGAAAGACAAGAAAGACAAGAAAGACAAGAAAGACAAGAAAGACAAGAAAGACAAGAAAGACAAGAAAGACAAGAAAGACAAGAAAGACAAGAAAGACAAGAAAGACAAGAAAGACAAGAAAGACAAGAAAGACAAGAAAGACAAGAAAGACAAGAAAGACAAGAAAGACAGACAAGAAAGACAAGAAAGACAAGAAAGACAAGAAAGACAAGAAAGACAGACAAGAAAGACAAGAAAGACAAGAAAGACAGACAAGAAAGACAAGAAAGACAGACAAGAAAGACAAGAAAGACAAGAAAGACAAGAAAGACAGACAAGAAAGACAAGAAAGACAAGAAAGACAGACAAGAAAGACAAGAAAGACAAGAAAGACAAGAAAGACAAGAAAGACAGACAAGAAAGACAAGAAAGACAAGAAAGACAAGAAAGACAGACAAGAAAGACAAGAAAGACAAGAAAGACAGACAAGAAAGACAAGAAAGACAGACAAGAAAGACAAGAAAGACAAGAAAGACAAGAAAGACAAGAAAGACAGACAAGAAAGACAAGAAAGACAAGAAAGACAAGAAAGACAAGAAAGACAAGAAAGACAGACAAGAAAGACAAGAAAGACAAGAAAGACAAGAAAGACAAGAAAGACAAGAAAGACAAGAAAGACAAGAAAGACAAGAAAGACAAGAAAGACAGACAAGAAAGACAAGAAAGACAAGAAAGACAAGAAAGACAGACAAGACAGACAAGAAAGACAAGAAAGACAAGAAAGACAAGAAAGACAAGAAAGACAAGAAAGAAAGACAAGAAAGACAAGAAAGACAGACAAGAAAGACAAGAAAGACAAGAAAGACAAGAAAGACAGACAAGAAAGACAAGAAAGACAGACAAGAAAGACAAGAAAGACAGACAAGAAAGACAAGAAAGACAAGAAAGACAAGAAAGACAAGAAAGACAAGAAAGACAAGAAAGACAAGAAAGACAAGAAAGACAAGAAAGACAAGAAAGACAAGAAAGACAGACAAGAAAGACAAGAAAGACAAGAAAGACAAGAAAGACAAGAAAGACAAGAAAGACAAGAAAGACAGACAAGAAAGACAGACAAGAAAGACAGACAAGAAAGACAGACAAGAAAGACAGACAAGAAAGACAAGACAGACAAGAAAGACAAGAAAGACAAGACAGACAAGACAGACAAGAAAGACAAGAAAGACAAGAAAGACAAGAAAGACAAGAAAGACAAGACAGACAAGACAGACAAGACAGACAAGACAGACAAGAAAGACAAGAAAGACAAGAAAGACAAGAAAGACAAGAAAGACAAGAAAGACAAGAAAGACAAGAAAGACAAGAAAGACAAGAAAGACAAGAAAGACAAGAAAGACAAGAAAGACAAGAAAGACAAGAAAGACAAGAAAGACAAGAAAGACAAGAAAGACAAGAAAGACAAGAAAGACAAGAAAGACAAGAAAGACAAGAAAGACAAGAAAGACAAGAAAGACAAGAAAGACAAGAAAGACAAGAAAGACAAGAAAGACAAGAAAGACAGACAAGAAAGACAAGAAAGACAGACAAGAAAGACAAGAAAGACAAGAAAGACAAGAAAGACAGACAAGAAAGACAAGAAAGACAAGAAAGACAAGAAAGACAAGAAAGACAAGAAAGACAAGAAAGACAAGAAAGACAGACAAGAAAGACAAGAAAGACAAGAAAGACAAGAAAGACAAGAAAGACAAGAAAGACAAGAAAGACAAGAAAGACAAGAAAGACAAGAAAGACAAGAAAGACAAGAAAGACAAGAAAGACAAGAAAGACAGACAAGAAAGACAAGAAAGACAAGAAAGACAAGAAAGACAGACAAGAAAGACAAGAAAGACAAGAAAGACAAGAAAGACAAGAAAGACAAGAAAGACAAGAAAGACAAGAAAGACAAGAAAGACAAGAAAGACAAGAAAGACAAGAAAGACAAGAAAGACAAGAAAGACAGACAAGAAAGACAAGAAAGACAAGAAAGACAGACAAGAAAGACAAGAAAGACAGACAAGAAAGACAAGAAAGACAAGAAAGACAAGAAAGACAAGAAAGACAAGAAAGACAAGAAAGACAAGAAAGACAAGAAAGACAAGAAAGACAAGAAAGACAAGAAAGACAAGAAAGACAGACAAGAAAGACAGACAAGAAAGACAGACAAGAAAGACAGACAAGAAAGACAAGAAAGACAAGAAAGACAAGAAAGACAGACAAGAAAGACAAGAAAGACAAGAAAGACAAGAAAGACAAGAAAGACAAGAAAGACAAGAAAGACAAGAAAGACAAGAAAGACAAGAAAGACAAGAAAGACAAGAAAGACAAGAAAGACAAGAAAGACAAGAAAGACAAGAAAGACAAGAAAGACAAGAAAGACAAGAAAGACAAGAAAGACAAGAAAGACAAGAAAGACAAGAAAGACAAGAAAGACAAGAAAGACAAGAAAGACAAGAAAGACAAGAAAGACAAGAAAGACAAGAAAGACAAGAAAGAAAGAAAGAAAGAAAAAGGTTTTATAAAAAGTGTTAAAGTTTTTAAAAATTAAAAAAAAAATACCAGATCACCATCACACAGCATTGGCTGTCTTCAGGTGTATCCTTTCAGCCTCCAAAACAAAAAGCAATGGCTGGCTGTCTTCAGGTGTATCCTATTCTCCAGTCTTATTTCCAACCTAAGAGCTGGGCTGAGCTGCCTCATTATGTAATTGCAAACCTTCCTTGGTTTGTCTTTTCCATTTCTAAGACTAACAGGCCTTTTTCTATTTAGAGAATATGCTCATGACTGTACTTTAGATATAGTAAATATAACTGTTGCTTATAAAACTTGTTTTCTAGGAATTTTTAAAGGGCAATGGCAGAGTTTATTTTTTAAAAATATTTTGCATTTATTTATTTGTGTGAGTGATGAAGCTCAGGTCTTCAAACTCGTCAGGAGGTATGATTACCTCCCCTCTCTCTCAACCCCTCTCTCTCCTCTCTCAATGATTGTGTAAGAATGTTTTGCATGTGTATGCTGTGCCCACAGACTCCAGAACAGAGTATTAGATCCCCTGGAACTGGAGATGGGCCACCATATATAATACTGGTAATTGAGCCCAGGTTCTCTGGAAGAGGAGACAATGCTCTTAATTGTTGAGCCCTCTCTGTAGCCACATCTTTCTTTCTTTTTTTTTTTTTTGAGTATATGTGAGGCTGTGTTTATATACATCATATGCAGACAATAAGAATGATTTAGATTCTTCAGAATCTGACACCCTCTTCTGGACTGTCTGAAGATAGCTACAGCATACTTAAATATAATAAATAAATAAATCTTTAAAAAGAAAAGGAAAAGTAAAAAAGAAAGAACAGGCCTGCCATATGCATGTTCATAGAGGAAAATGGAAGAGACCCCAATCTAACCTCAGCAGGGTGCTTCCTTCTGGATGGTAGCTCACAGTTTCATCCCAGCAAGACAGGCAAATCACTGAGTTCAAGGACAGTAAGGTTCAGGACAGCCAAGGTTAGGAAGGAAAAGGGTCTATGTTGAGAAAACAAACCTACAAAACAACAACTAGGAACAAGAAGTGACAGTGTAACTTGGGGTAGGGTACCAACAAGAGAAAGCTTTCTGTTACCACTTACAAACACCAGTAGCCTTGCACCCTTCTGCCCAGGTCCCTGCCTTCCTTTCTAGGAATTCTAAGGATGCCAGGGTGTGGGGGAATCCAGATTAACTTTTTAATAACAAAGACTTGGTCTTTGATGTCTATAGGAAGCCCTTCTCAGTGCCTTTAACTACCACTGAACTTTCAGGGCTGTGACTCAACTGTAACAAGGAACAGAGCTAAGAACCTGCAGCCTTTGAAAACAACTATTTTTTTAAAGTGGGGGACACAAATCAGCAGTAGAACCCCTCAGATTCAGCCATAATACTTGTTAGGGAAACAGCCTCAATGTCCGGAGCTGAGGTCTCATGGGTGAACTGCTTCAAACTCTGAGTATCATTGAAAGAAAGAAAAGATATCATGTGGTTTCTTAATTTATTTATTTTATTATTTCTATTTTTTTGTTTTCTTTTGTTTTGTTTTAGAAAAGGCCTCAGTCTGTAGCTATGGCTGACCTAGGACAGACTACATGTGTTAATTAGGGTTTCACAGTTGAGAAACAGACCATACCTATGTAAGACTTAGAAAACCCAACAGTCAGTGGTGGCTCGAGCTCTTAATGAGAGCACTCTGGAGGCAGAGGCAGTCAGTTTCTGAGTTCGAGGCCAGCCTGGTTAAAGACAGGGATAGGCAGGGCTAGGCAAGGCAGGGCTGGGCTAGGCTAGGCTAGGCAAGGGGCTGGGCTAGGCAAGGCAAGGTGCTAGGCTAGGCAACGCAAGGGGCTAGGCAAGACAGACAGACAGAGAGAAAGACAGACAAGGATGGAAGCCTGCCTGGTTTTTCTTTCTTTCTTATCCCTTTTAAAAAATGTATATTTATTTATTTATTTATTTATTTATTTATTTATGTATTTATTAGATATAAGTACACTGTAGCTGTCTTCAGACACTCCAGAAGAGGGTTTCAGATTCTGGAGAATCTATATCCCTCTTATGGTCTGCATATGATGTACATAAACACAGCCTCACATATACTTCTAAAAATTTAAAGATGGGTAGGACCACTGAAAGGGCTCAACAATTAACATCATTGTCTCCTCTTCCAGAGAACCTGGGATCAACTACCAGCAACTATATGGTGGCCCATCTCCAGTTCCAGGGGATCAGACAGACAGACAGAGATACAGACAGATAGAGTTAAGGATGGCAGGCCTACCTGGTCTTTCATTCTTTCTTATCCTTTTAAAAAATGTTTATTTATTTATTTATTTATTTATTTATTTATTTATTCGATATAAGTACACTGTAGCTGTCTTCAGACACTCCAGAAGAGGGTGTCAGATTCTGGAGAATCTAAATCCCTCTTATGGTCTGCATATGATGTACATGAACACAGCCTCACATATACTTATAAAAATTTAAAGATGGGTGGGGCCACTGAAAGGGCTCAAAAATTAACAGCATTGTCTCCTCTTCCAGAGAACCTGGGATCAACTACCAGCAACTATATGGTGGCCCATCTCCAGTTCCAGGCGATCAGACAGACAGACAGACATACAGACAAGGATGGCAGGCCTTCCTGGTTTTTATTTCTTTCTTATCCGTTTAAAAAGGTTTATTTATTTATTTATGAATTTATTATATATAAGTACACTGTAGCTGTCTTCAGACACTCAGGAAGAGGGTGTCAGATTCTGGAGAATCTAAGTCCCTCTTATGATATGCATATGATGTACGTAAAAACAGCTTCACATTTATTTCTAAAAATTTAAAGATGGGTGGGGCCACTGTGAGGGCTCAACAATTAACATCATTGTCTCCTCTTCCAGAGAACCTGGGATCAACTACCAGCAACTATATGGTGGCCCATCTCCAGATCCAGGGGATCAGAGAGACAGACAGACAGACAGACAGACAAGGATGGCAGGCCTGCCTGGTTTTTCTTTCTTTCTTATCCTTTTAAAAAAATGTTTATTTATTTATTTATTTATTTATTTATTTATTTATTTATTTATTTATTTATTTATTTATTAGATATAAGTACACTGTAGCTGTCTTCAGACACTCCAGAAGAGGGTATCAGATTCTGGAGAATCTAAATACCTCTTATGGTCTGCATATGATGTACATAACACAGCCTCACATATATTTCTAAAAATTTAAAGATGTGTGGGGCCACTGAAAGGGCTCAACAATTAACAGCATTGTCTCCTCTTCCAGAGAACCTGGATCAACTACCAGCAACTATATGGTGGCCCATCTCCAGTTCCAGGGAATCAGACAGACAGACAGATAGACAGACAGATATAAGGATGGAAGGCCTGCCTGGATTTTCTTTCTTTATTATCCTTATTTAAAAATGTTTATTTGTTTATTTAAGTATTTATTAGCCATAAGTACACTGTAGCTGTCTTCAGACACTCCAGAAGAGGGTGTCATATGCTGGAGAATCCAAATCCCTCTTATGGTCTGCATTTGATGTACATAAACATAGCCTCACATATACTTCTAAAAATTTAAAGATGGGTGGGGCCACTGAAAGGTCTCAACAATTAACAGCATTGACTCCTTTTCCAGAGAACCTGGGATCAACTACCAGCAACTATATGGTGTCCCATCTCCAGTTACAGGGGATCAGACAGACAGACAGACAGACAGAAAGTGATAAGGATGGCAGGCCAGCATGGTCTTTCTTTCTTTCTTCTCCGTTTAAAAAAAATGTTTATTTATTTATTTTTATTTATTTATTTATTTATTTATTTATTTATTTATTTATTTTTAATGTATTTATTAGATATAAGTACACAATACTTGTCTTCAGACACTCCAGAAGAGGTTGTCAGATTCTGGAGAATCTAAATCCCTCTTATGGTCTGCATATGATGTACATAAACACAGCCTCACATATACTTCTAAAAATTTAAAGATGGGTGGGGCCACTAAAAGGGATCAACAATTAACAGCATTGTCTCCTCTTCCAGAGAACCTGGGATCAATAACCAGTAATTATATGGTGGACCATCTCCAGTTCCAGGGGATCAGACAGACACACAGACAGACAGACAGAGATAAGGATGGCAGGCCTGCCTGGTCTTTCTTTCTTTCTTATCATTTTAAAAAAGGTTTATTTATTTATTTATGTATTTATTAGATATAAGTACACTATAGCTATCTTCAGACACTCCAGAAGAGGGTGTTTGATTCTGCAGAACGTAAATCCCATTTATGTTCTGCATATGATGTACATAAACACAGCCTCACATATTCTTCTAAAAATTTAAAGATGGTTGGGGCCACTGAAAGGAACCAACAATTAACAGCATTGTCTCCTCTTCCAGAGAACCTGGGATCAACTACCAGCAACTATATGGTGCCCATCTCCAGTTTCAGGGGATCAGACAGACAAACAGACAGACAGAAAGACAGAGATAAGGATGGCAGGCCTGCCTGGTCTTTCTTTCTTTCTTATCCTTTTTAAAAAATGTTTATTTATTTATTTATTTATGTATTTTTTAGATATAAGTACACTGTAGCTGTCTTCAGACACTCCAGAAGAGGGTGTCAGATTCTGGAGAATCTAAATCCCTCTTATGGTCTGCATATGATGTACATAAACACAGCCTCACATATACTTCTAAAAATTTAAAGATGGGTGGGGTCACTAAAGAAAGGGCTCAACAATTAACAGCATTGTCTCCTCTTCCAGAGAACCTGGGATGAACTACCAGCAACTATATGGTGGCCCATCTCCAGTTCCAGGGGATCAGACAGACAGACAGACAGACAGAGATAAGGATGGCAGGCGTGCCTGGTCTTTCTTTCTTTATTATACTGTTGAAAAAATGTTTATTTATTTATTTATTTATTTTTATTTATGTATTTATTAGATATAAGTACACTGTAGCTGTCTTCAGACACTTCAGAAGATGTTGTCAGATTCTTGAGAATCTAAATCCCTCTTATGGTCTGCATATGATGTACATAAACACAGACTCATATATACTTCTAAAAATTTAAAGATGTGTGGGGCCACTGAAAGGACTCAACAATTAACAGCATTGTCTCCTCTTCCAGAGAACCTCGGATCAACTACCAGCAAATATATGGGGCCCATTCCAGTTCCAGGGGATCAGACTGACAGACAGACAGACAGACAGACAGAGATAAGGATGGCAGGCCTGCTGGTCTTTCTTTTTTTCTTATCCTTTTTAAAAACTGTTTGTTTATTTACTTATTTATTTATTTATTTATTCATTCATTTATTTATTTATTTATTTATTTATTTGTTTATTTATTAGATATAAGTACACTGTAGCTGTCTTCAGACACTCCAGAAGAGGGTGTCAGATTGTGGAGAATCTAAATCCCTCTTTTGGTCTGCATATGATGTACATAAACACAGACTCACATATACTTCTAAAAATTTCAAGATGTGTGGGGCCACTGAAAGCGCTCAACAATTAACAGCATTGTCTCCTCTTCCAGAAAACCTGGGATCAACTACCAGCAACTATATGGTGGCCCATCTCCAGTTCCAGGGGATTAGACAGACAGACAGACAGAGATAAGGATGGCAGGCCTGCTGGTCTTTCTTTTTTTCTTATTTTTTTTAAAAAATGTTTATTTATTTATTTATTTATTTATTTATTTATTTATTTATTTATTTATGTATTTATTAGATATATGTACACTGTATCCGTCATAGACACTCCAAAAGACGGTGTCAGATTCTGGAGAATCTAAATCCCTCTTACGGTCTGAATATGATGTACATAAACACAGCATCACATTTACTTCTAGAAATTTAAAGATGAGTGGGGCCACTGAAAGGGCTGAACAATTAACAGAATTGTCTCCTCTTCAGAGTACCTGGGATCAACTACCAGCAACTATATGGTGGCCCATCTCCAGTTCCAGGAGATCAGACAGACAGACAGACAGAGAGACAGACAGACAGACATAGATAAGGATGACCGTCCAGTCTGGTCTTTCTTTCTATCTTATTCTTTTTAAAAAATGTTTGTTTATTTATTTATTTATTTATTTATTTATTTATTTATTTATTTATGTATTTATTAGATATAAGTACACTTTAGCTATCTTCAGACACTCCAGAAGAGGGTGTCAGATTCTGGATAATCTAATTAACAGCATTGGATAAACTACCAGCAACTATATGGTGGCCCACTTCCAGTTCCAGGGTTTCACACAGACAGACAGACAGACAGAGATAAGGGTGGCAGGCCTGCCTGGTCTTTCTTTCTGTCTTATCCTTTTTAAAAAATGTTTATTTATTTATTTATTTATTTGTTTATTTATTTATTTATGTATTTATTAGATATAAGTACACTGTAGCTGTCTTCAGACACTACAGAAGAGGGTGTCAGTTTCTGGAGAATCTAAATCACTCTTATGGTCTGATTATGATGTACATAAACACAGCCTCAGATATACTTCTAAAAATTTAATGAAGGGTGGGGCCACTGAAAGGGCTCAACAATTTACAGCATTGTATCCTCTTCCAGAGAACCTTGGATAAACTACCAGCAACTATATGGTGGCCCATATCCAGTACCAGAGGATCAGACAGACAGACAGACAGACAGACAGAGATAAGGATGGCAGGCCTGCCAGGTCTTTGTTTCTTTCTTATCCTTTTTAAAAAATGTTTATTTATTTATTTATTTATTTATGTATTTATTAGATATAAGTACACTGTAGCTGTCTTCAGACACTCCAGAAGAGGGTGCCAGATTCTGGAGAATTTAAATCACTCTTATGATCTGCATATGATGTACATAAATTCAGCCTCACATTTACTTCTAAAAATTTAAAGATGGCTGTGGCCACTGAAAGGACTGAACAATTAACATCATTGTCTCCTCTTCCAGAGAACTTGGGAAAAACTACCAGCAAATATATGGTGGCCCATATCCAGTTCCAGAGGATCAGACAGACAGACAGACAGACAGACAGACAGAGATAAGGATGGCAGGACTGCCTGATTTTACTTTCTTCCTTATCCTTTTTAAAAAATGTTTATTTATTTATTAATTTATTTATTTATGTATTTTTTAGATATAAGTACACTGTAGCTGTCTTAAGATCTCCAGTAGAGGGTGTCAGGTTCTGAAGAATCTAAAACAATCTTCTGGTCTGCATATGATGTACATAAACACAGCCTCAGATATACTTCTAAAAATTTAATGAAGGGTGGGGCCACTGAAAGGGCTCTACAATTAACAGCATTGTCTCCTCTTCCAGAGAACCTGGGATCAACTACCAGCAACTATATGGTGGCTCATCTCCAGTTCCCAGGGATCAGACAGACAGACAGACAGACAAACAGAGATATGGATGGCAGGCCTGCCTGGTCTTTCTTTTTTTCTTATCATTTAATTTAAAAAATGTTTATTTATTTATTTATTTATTTATGTATTTATTATATATAAGTACACTGTAGCTGTCTTCAGACACTCCAGAAGAGGGTGTCAGATTATGGAGAATCTAAATCCCTCTTATGGCCTGCATATGATGTACATAAACAGAGCCTCACATACAGTTCTAAACATTTAAAGATGGGTGGGGCTATTGAAAGGGCTCAACAATGAACAGCATTGTCTCCTCTTCCAGAGAACCTCGGATCAACTACCAGCAACTATATGGTGGCCCATCTCCAGTTCCAGGGGATCAGACAGACAGACATACAGACAGTCAGAGATAAGGATGGCAGGCCTGCCTGGACTTTCTTTCTTTCTTATCCTTTTGAAAAAATGTTTACTTATTTATTTATTTATTTATTTATTTATTTATTAGATATAAGTACACTGTAGCTGTCTTCAGACACTCCAGAAAAATGTGTCAGATTCTGGAGAATCTAAATCCCTTTTATGGTCTGCATATGATGTACATAAACACAGACTCATGTATACTTTTAAAAATTTAAAGATGGGTGGGGCCACTGAAAGGGCTCAACAATTAACAGCGTTGTCTCCTCTTCCAGAGAACCTGGGTCAACTACCAACAACTATATGGTGGCCCATCCCCAGTTCCATGGGATCAGAACGACAGACAGACAGACAGACAAACAGAGATAAGGAAGGCAGGCCTGCCTGGTCTTTCTTTCTTTCTTATCCTTTATAAAAAATGTTTATTTATTTATTTATTTATTTATTTATTTATTTATTTATTTATTTATTAGATATAGGTACACTGTAGCTGTCTTCAGACTCTCCAGTAGAGGGTGTTAGAATCTGGAGAATCTGAATCCCACTTATGGTCTGCATATGATGTACATAAACACATCCTCATATATACTTCTAAAAATTTAAAGAAGGTTGGGGCCACTCTAAAAGCTCAATAATTAACAACATTGTCTCCTCTTACAGAGAACCTGGGATAAACTACCAGCACCTATATGGTGGCCCATCTCCAGTCCAGTGGATCAGACAGACAGACAGACAGACAGAGATAAGGATGGCAGGCCTGCCTGGTCTTTCTTTATTTCTTATCCTTTAAAAAAAATGTTTGTTTATTTATTTATTTATTTATTTATTTATTTATTTATTTATTAGATATAAGTACACTGTAGCCGTCTTCAGACACTCCAAGAGAGGGTGTCAGATTCTGGAGAATCTAAATCCCTCTTATGGTCTGCATATGATGTACATAAACACAGCCTCACATATACTTCTAAAAATTTAAAGATGGGTGGGACCACTGAAAGGGCTCAACAATTACCATCACTGTCTCCACTTCCAGAGAACCTGGGATCAACTATCAGCAAGTATATAGTGGCCCACCTCCACGTCCAGGGGATCAGACAGACTGTCACACAGACAGACAGACAGACAGAGATAAGGATGGCAGGCCTGCCTGGTCTTACTTTCTTTCTTATCCTTTTAAAAAATGTTTATGTATGTATGTATGTATGTATTTATTTATTTATTTATTTATTTATTTATTTATTTATTTATGTATTTATTAGATATAAGTACAATGTAGCTGTCTTCACACACTTCAGAAGAGGGTGTCAGATTCTGGAGTATCTAAATCCCTCTTATAGTCTGCATATGATGTACATAAACACAGCCTCACATATACTTCTAAAAATTTAAAGATGGGTGGGGCCACTGAAAGGGCTCAACAATTAACAGCATTGTCTCCTCTTCCGGAGAACCTGGGATCAACTACCAGCAACTATATGGTGGCCTATCTCCAGTTCCAAAGGATCATATAGAGAGAAAGACAGACAGAAAGAGATAAGGACGGCAGGCTTGCCTGGTCTTTCTTTCTTTCTTATCCTTTTTAAAAAATGTTTATTCATTTATTTATTCATGTATTTATTAGATATAAGTACACTGTAGCTATCTTCAGACACTCCAGAAGAGTGTGTCAGTTTATGGAGCATCTAAATCCCTCTTATGGTCTGCATATGATGTACATAAACACAGCCTCACATACACTTCTAAAAATTTAAAGATGTGTGGGGCCTTTGAAAGGGCTCAACAATTAACAGCATTGTCTCCTCTTCCAGAGAACCTCTGATTAACTACCAGCAACTATATGGTGGCCCATCTCCAGTTCCAGGGGATCAGAGAGACAGACAGACAGTCAGATATAAGGATGGCAGGCCTGCCTGGTCTTTCTTTCTTTTTTATCCTTTTGAAAAAATGTTTACTTATTTATTTATTTATTTATTTATTTATTTATTTATTTATTTATTTATTTATTAGATATAAGTACACTGTAGCTGTCTTCAGACACTCCAGAAGAGGGTGTCAGATTCTGGAGAATCTAAATACCTCTTATGGTCTGCATATGATATACATAAACACAGACTCAAGTATACTTCTAAAAATTTAAAGATGGGTGGGGCCACTGAAAGGGCTCAACAATTAAGAGCGTTGTCTCCTCTTCCAGAGAACCTGGGATCAACTACCAGCAACTATATGGTGGCCCATCTCCAGTTCCAGGGGATCAGACAGACAGACAGAGAGACACACAGACAGAGATAAGGATGGCAGGCCTGCCTGGTCTTTCTTTCTTTCTTATCCTTTTTAAAAAATGTTTACTTATTTATTTATTCATGTATTTATTATATATAAGTACACTGTAGTGTCTTCAGACACTCCAGAAGAGGGTGCAAGCTTCTGGAGAATCTAAATCACTCTTATGGTCTGAATATAATGTACATAAACACAGCCTCAAAATTACTTCTAAAAATATAAAGATGAGTGGCGCCACTGAAAGCGGTAAACAATTAACAGCATTGTCTCCTCTTTCAGAGAACCTGGGATCAACTACCAGCAACTATATACTGGCCCATTTCCAGTACCAGAGGAAAAGACAGACAGACAGACAGACAGACAGACAGACAGACAGAGATAAGGATGGCAGGCCTGCCAGGTCTTTCTTTCTTTCTTATCTTTTAAAAAAATGTTTATTTATTTATTTATTAATTTATTTATTTATTTATTTATTTATTTATTTATGTATTTATTAGATATAACTACACTGTAGCTGTCTTCAGACACTCCAGAGAGGGTGTCAGATTCTGGAGATTCTAAATCCCTCTTATGGTCTGCATATGATGTACATAAACACAGCCGCACATATACTCCTAAAAATTTAAAGATGGGTGGGGCCACTGAAAGGGCTCACAATTAACAGCACTGACTCCTCTTCCAGAGAACCTGGGATCAACTACCAACAACTATATGGTGGCCTATCTTCAGTTCCAAAGGATCATATAGATAGACAGACAGACAGACAGAGATGAGGATGGCAGGCCTGCATGGTCTTTCTTTCTTTCTTATCCAATTGAAAAAATGTTTACTTATTAATTAATTAATTTATTATTTATTTATTTATTTATTTATTTATTTATTTATTTATTTATTTATTAGATATAAGTACACTGTAGCTTTCTTCAGACATTCCAGAAGAGGGTGTCAGATTCTGGAGAAACTAATACCTCTTATGTTCTGCATATGATGTACATAAACACAGACTCAAGTATACTTCTAAAAATTTAAAGATGGGTGGGGCCACTGAATGGGCTCAACAATTAACAGCATTGTCTCCTCTTCCAGAGAACCTGGGATCAACTACCAGCAACTATATGGTGGCCCATCTGCAGTTCCAGGGGATCAGACAGACAGACAGACAGAGATAAGGAAGGCAGGCCTGCCTGGTCTTTCTTTCTTACTTATCCTGATTAAAAAATGTTTATTTATTTATTTATTTATTTATTTATTTATTTATTTATTTATGTATTTATTAGATATAAGTACACTATAGCTGTCTTCAGACACTCCAGAAGAGGGTGTCAGATTCTGAAGAATTTAAATCACTCTTAGGGTCTGCATATGATGTACATAAATACAGCCTCACATTTACCTCTAAAAATTTAAAGATGGTTGGGGCCACTGAAAGGGCTCAACAATTCACAGCATTGTCTCCTCTTCCAGAGAACCTGGGTAAAACTACCAGCAAATATATGGTGGCCCATATCCAGTTCCAGAGGATCAGACAGACAGACAGACAGACAGAGAGAGATAAGGATGGCAGGCCTGCCTGATTTTTCTTTCTTTCTTATCCTTTTTAAAAGATGTTTATTTATTTATTAATTAATTTATTTATGTATTTATTAGATATAAGTACACTGTAGCTGTCTTCAGACACTCCAGTAGAGGGTGTCAGATTCTGAAGAAATTAAAACCATCTTCTGGTCTGCATATGATATACATAAACATAGCCTCAGATATACTTCTAAAAATTTAATGAAGGGTGGGGCCACTGAAAGGGCTCAACAATTAAAAGCATTATGTCCTCTTCCAGAGAACCTGGGATCAACGACCAGCAACTATATGGTGGCTCATCTCCAGTTCCCTGGGATCAGACAGACAGACAGACAGACAGACAAACAGAGATATGGATGGCAGGTTTGCCTGGTCTTTCTTTTTTTCTTATTCTTTGAAAAAATATTTATTTATTTATTTATTTATTTATTTATTTATTTATTTATTTATTTATTAGATATAAGTACACTGTAGCTGTCTGCAGACACTCCAGAAGAGGGTGTCAGATACTGGAGAATCTAAATCCTTCTTATGGTCTGCATATGATGTACATAAACACAGCCTCACATATAATTCTAAAAATTTAAAGATGGGTGGGACCACTGAAAGGGCTCAACAATTAACATCATTGTCTCCTCTTCCAGAGAACCTGGGATCAACTATCAGCAACTATATGGTGGCCCATCTGCAGTTCCAGGGGATCAGACAGACAGACAGACAGACAGACAGAGATAAGGATGGCAGGCCTGCCATGTCTTTCTTTCTTACTTATCCTGTTTAAAAAATGTTTATTTATTTATTTATTTATTTATTTATTTATTTATTTATTAGATATAAGTACACTGTAGCTGTCTTCAGACAGTCCAGAAAAGGGTGTCAGATTCTGGAGAATCTAAATCCCTCTTATGGTCTGCATATGAAGTACATAAACACAGCCTAACATACAGTTCTAAATATTTAAAGATGGGTGGGGACATTGAAAGGGCTCAACAATGAACAGCATTGTCTCCTCTTCCAGAGAACCTCGGCTCAACTACCAGCAACTATATGGTGGCCCATCTACAGTTCCAGGGGATCAGACAGACAGACAGACAGACAGACAGACAGACAGACAGAGATATGGATGGCAGGCCTGCCTGGTCTTTCTTTCTTTCTTATCCTTTTGAAAAAATGTTTACTTATTTATTTATTTATGTATTTATTAGATATAAGTACACTGTAGCTGTCTTCAGACACTCCAGAAGAGGGTGTCAGAGTCTGGAGAATCTAATTCCCTCTTATGGCCTGCATATGATGTACATAAACACAGACTCACGTATACTTCTAAAAATTTAAAGATGTCTGGGGCCACTGAGAGGGCTCAAAAATTACCATGACTGTCTCCACTTCCAGAGAACCTGGGATCAACTATCAGCAACTATATAGTGGCCCACCTCCAGTTCCAGGGGATCAGACAGACTGTCAGACAGACAGACAGACAGACAGACAGAGATAAGAATGGCAGGCCTGCCTGGTCTTTCTTTCTTTCTTATCCTGTTTTAAAAATGTTTATTTATTTATTTTTTTATGTATTTATGTATTTATTAGATATAAGTACACTGTAGCTGTCTTCAGACACTCCAGAAGAGGGTGTCAGATTCTGGAGAATCTAAATCCCTCTTATGGTCTGCATATGATGTACATAAACACAGCCTCACATATAATTATAAAAATTTAAAGATGGGTGGGACCACTGAAAGGGCTCAACCATTAACATCATTGTCTACTCTTCCAGAGAACCTGGGATCAACTACCAGCAACTATATGGTGGACCATCTGCAGTTCCAGGGGATCAGACAGACAGACAGACAGACAGAGATAAGGATGGCAGGCTTGCCAGGTCTTTCTTTCTTACTTATCCTCTTTAAAAAATGTTTATTTATTTATTTATTTATTTATTTATTTATTTATTTATTTATGTATTTATTTGATATAAGTACACTGTAGCTGTCTTCAGACAGTCCAGAAAAGGGTGTCAGATTCTGGAGAATCTAAATCCCTCTTATGGTCTGCATATGATGTACATAATCACAGCCTCACAAATACTTCTAAACATTTAAAGATGGGTGGGGCCACTGAAAGGGCTCAACAATTAACAGCATTGTCTCCTCTTCCAGAGAACCTGGGAAAAACTAACAGCAAATATATGGTGGCCCATATGCAGTTCCAGAGGTTCAGACAGACAGACAGACAGACAGACAGAGATAAGGATGGCAGGCCTGCCTGATTTTTCTTTGTTTTTTATCCTTTATAAAAAATATTTATTTATTTATTAATTTATTTATTTATGTATTTATTAGATATAAGTACACTGTAGCTGTCTTCAGAAACTCCAGTAGACGGTGTCAGATTCTGAAAAATCTAAAACCATCTTCTGGTCTGCATATGATGTACATAAACACAGCCTCAGATATACTTCAAAAATTTTAATGAAAGGTGGGGCCACTGAAAGGGCTCAAAAATTAACAGCATTATCTCCTCTTCCAGAGAACCTGGGATCAACTACCAGCAACTATATGGTGGCCCATCTCCAGTTCCAGAGGATCAGAAAGACAGACAGACAGACAGATATAAGGATGGCAGGCCTGCCTAGTCTTTCTTTCTTTCTTATCCTTTTGAAAAAATGTTTACTTATTTATTTATTTATGTATTTATTAGATATAAGTACACTGTAGCTGTCTTCAGACACTCCAGAAGAAGGTGTCAGAATCTGCAGAATCTAAATCCCTCTTATGGTCTGCATATGATGTACATAAACACAGCCTCACATATACTTCTAAAAATTTAAAGATGGGTGGGACCACTGAAAGGTCTCAACAATTAACAGCATTGTCTCCTCTTCCATAGAACCTGGGATCAACTACCAGCAACTATATGGTGGCCCATATCCAGTATCAGAGGATCAGACAGACAGACAGACAGACAAACAGACAGAGATAAGGATGGCAGGCCTGCCAGGTCTTCTTTCTTTCTTATCCTTTTTAAAAAATGTTTATTTATTTATTTATTTATTTATTTATTTATTTATTTATTTATTTATTTATTTATTCGATATAAGTACAATGTAGCTGTTTTCTGGCACTCCAGAAGAGGGTGTCAGATTCTGGAGAATCTAAATCCCTCTTATGGTCTGCACATGGTGTACCTAAAGAGAGCCTCACATATACTTCAAAAATTTAAAGAAGGGTGGGGCCACTGAAAAAGCTCAACAATTAACAGCATTGTCTCCTCTTCCAGAGAACCTGGGATCAACTACCAGCAACTATATGGTGTCCCATCTCCATTTCTCAGGGATCAGACAGACAGACAGACAGACAGAGCTAAGGAGGGCAGGCCTGCCTTTTCTTTCTTTCTTATCCTTTTAAAAAATGTTTATTTAATTATTTATTTATGTATTTATTAGATATAAGTACACAGTAGCTGTCTTCAGACACTCAAGAAGAGGGTGTCAAATTCAGGAAAATCTAAATCCCTCTTATGGTCTGCATACCTTCAGTTGTGGCTCAAGCTCTTAATGAGAGCACTCTGTAGGCATAGGCAGTCAGTTTCTGAGTTCGAGGACACCCTGGTGAAAGACAGGGTTAGGCAGGGCTAGGGAAGGCTAGGGAAGGCTAGGGAAGGCTAGGGAAGGCTAGGGTAGGCTAGGCAAGGCTAGGGTAGGCTAGGGTAGGCTAGGGTAGGCTAGGGAAGGTTAGGGTAGGCTAGGGTAGGCTAGGGTAGGCTAGGGTAGGCTAGGGTAGGCTAGGGTAGGCTAGGGTAGGCTAGGGTAGGCTAGGGTAGGCTAGGGAAAGAAAGAAAGACAGAAAGAAAGAAAGGAAGAAAGAAAGGAAGAAAGAAAGAAAGAAAGAAAGAAAGAAAGAAAGAAAGAAAGAAAGAAAGAAAGAAAGAAAGAAAGAAAAAGGTTTTATAAAAAGTGTTAAAGTTTTTAAAAATTAAAAAAAAAATACCAGATCACCATCACACAGCATTGGCTGTCTTCAGGTGTATCCTTTCAGCCTCCAAAACAAAAAGCAATGGCTGGCTGTCTTCAGGTGTATCCTATTCTCCAGTCTTATTTCCAACCTAAGAGCTGGGCTGAGCTGCCTCATTATGTAATTGCAAACCTTCCTTGGTTTGTCTTTTCCATTTCTAAGACTAACAGGCCTTTTTCTATTTAGAGAATATGCTCATGACTGTACTTTAGATATAGTAAATATAACTGTTGCTTATAAAACTTGTTTTCTAGGAATTTTTAAAGGGCAATGGCAGAGTTTATTTTTTAAAAATATTTTGCATTTATTTATTTGTGTGAGTGATGAAGCTCAGGTCTTCAAACTCGTCAGGAGGTATGATTACCTCCCCTCTCTCTCAACCCCAATCTCTCCTCTCTCAATGATTGTGTAAGAATGTTTTGCATGTGTATGCTGTGCCCACAGACTCCAGAACAGAGTATTAGATCCCCTGGAACTGGAGATGGGCCACCATATATAATACTGGTAATTGAGCCCAGGTTCTCTGGAAGAGGAGACAATGCTCTTAATTGTTGAGCCCTCTCTGTAGCCACATCTTTCTTTCTTTTTTTTTTTTTTGAGTATATGTGAGGCTGTGTTTATATACATCATATGCAGACAATAGGAATGATTTAGATTCTTCAGAATCTGACACCCTCTTCTGGACTGTCTGAAGATAGCTACAGCATACTTAAATATAATAAATATATAAATCTTTAAAAAGAAAAGGAAAAGTAAAAAAGAAAGAACAGGCCTGCCATATGCATGTTCATAGAGGAAAATGGAAGAGACCCCAATCTAACCTCAGCAGGGTGCTTCCTTCTGGATGGTAGCTCACAGTTTCATCCCAGCAAGACAGGCAAATCACTGAGTTCAAGGACAGTAAGGTTCAGGACAGCCAAGGTTAGGAAGGAAAAGGGTCTATGTTGAGAATAAACCGACAAAACAACAACTAGGAAAAAGAAGTGACAGTGTAACTTGGGGTAGGGTACCAAAAAGAGAAAGCTTTCTGTTACCACTTACAAACAGCAGTAGACTTGCACCCTTCTGCCCAGGTCCCTGCCTTCCTTTCTAGGAATTCTAAGGATGCCAGGGGGTGGGGCAATCCAGATTAACTTTTTAATAACAAAGACTTGGTCTTTGATGTCTAGAGGAAGCCCTTCTCAGTGCCTTTAACTACCACTGAACTTTCAGGGCTGTGACTCAACTGTAACAAGGAACAGGGCTAAGAACCTGCAGCCTTTGAAAACAACTATTTTTTTAAAGAGGGGGACACAAATCAGCAGTAGAACCCCTCAGGTTCAGCCATAATACTTGTTAGGGAAACAGCCTCAATGTCCAGAGCTGAGGTCTCATGGGTGAACTGCTTCAAGCTCTGAGTATCATTGAAAGAAAGAAAAGTTATCATGTGGTTGCTTAATTTATTTATTTTATTATTTCTATTTTTTGTTTTCTTTTATTTTGTTTTAGAAAAGGCCTCAGTCTGTAGCTATGGCTGACCTAGGACAGACTACATGTGTTAATAAGGGTTTCACAGCTGAGAAACAGACCATACCTATGTAAGACTTAGAAAACCCAACAGTCAGTGGTGGCTTGAGCTCTTAATGAGAGCACTCTGGAGGCAGAAGCAGTATGTTTCTGACTTCGAGGCCAGCCTGGTTAAAGACAGGGATAGGCAGGGCTAGGCAAGGCAGGGCTGGGCTAGGCTAGGCAAGGCAAGGGGCTAGGCTAGGCTATGCAAGGGGCTAGGCAAGACAGACAGACAGAGAGAAAGACAGACAAGGATGGAAGGCCTGCCTGGTTTTTCTTTCTTCCTTATCCCTTTTAAAAAATGTTTATTTATTTATTTATTTATTTATTTATGTATGTATTTATTAGATATAAGTACACTGTAGCTGTCTTCAGACACTCCAGAAGAGTGTGTCAGATTCTGGAGAATCTAAATCCCTCTTATGGTCTGCATATGATGTACAAAAACACAGCCTCACATATACTTCTAAAAATTTAAAGATGTGTGGGGCCACTGAAAGGGCTCAACAATTAACAGCATTGTCTCCTCTTCCAGAGAACCTGGGATCAACTACCAGCAACTATAAGGTAGCCCATCTCCAGTTCCCGGGGATCAGACAGACAGACAGACAGACAGAGATAAGGATGGCAGGCCTGCCTGGTCTTTCTTTCTTACTTATCCTTTTTAAAACATGTTTATTTCTTTATTTATGTATTTATTAGATATAAGTACATTGTAGCTGTCTTCAGACACTCCAGAAGAGTGTGTCAGATTCTGGAGAATCTAAATCCCTCTTATGGTCTGCATATGATGTACATAAACACAGCCTCACATATACTTCTAAAAATTTAAAGATGGGTGGGGCCACTGTAAGGGCTCAACAATTAACAGCATTGTCTCCTCTTCCAGAGAACCTGGGATCAAGTACCAGCAACTATATGGTGGCCCACTCCAGTTCCAGGGTATCAGAGAGACAGACAGACAGACAGAGATAAGGATGGCAGGCCTTCCTGGTCTTTCTTTTTTTCTTATCCTTTTTAATAATGCTTATTTATTTATTTATTTATGTATTTATTAGATATAAGTACACTGTAGCTGTCTTCAGACACTCCAGAAGAGAGTGTCAGATTCTGGAGAATCTAAATCCCTCTTATTGTCTGCATATGATGTACATAAACACAGCCTCACATTTACTTCTAAAAATTAAAGATGGGTGTTGCCACTGAACGGCTCCAAAATTAACAGCATTGTCTCCACTTCCAGAGAACCTGAGATCAACTACCAGCAACTATATGGTGGCCCATCTCCTGTTCCAGGGGATCAGACAGAGAGACAGACATACAGACAGATAGAGATAAGGATGGCAGGCCTTCTTCATCTTTCTTTCTTTCTTATCTTTTTTAAGAAATGTTTATTTATTTATGTATTTATTAGATATAAGTACACTGTAGGTGTCTTCAGACATCAGGAAGAAGGTGTCAGATTCTGGAGAATCTAAATCCCTCTTATGGTCTGAATATGATGTACATAAACACAGACTCACATTTACTTCCAAAAATTAAAGATGTGTGGGGCCACTGTATGGGCTCAACCATTAATAGCATTGTCTCCTCTTCCAGAGAACCTGGGATCAACTACCAGCAACTATATGGTGGCCCATCTCCAGTTCCAGAGGATCAGACAGAGAGACAGACAGACAGACATATAGAGATAACGATGGCAGGCCTGCCTGGTCTTTCTTTCTTATCCTTTTTAAGAAATGTTTATTTACTTATTTATGTATTTATTAGATAAAAGTACACTGTAGCTATCTTCAGACACTCCAGAAGAGGGTGTCAGATTCTGGAGAATCTAAATCCCTCTTATGGTCTGCATATGATGTACATAAACACAGCCTCACATATACTTCTAAAAATTTACAGATGGGTGGAGCCACTGAAAGGGCTCAACAATTAACCGCATTGTCTCCTCTTCCAGAGAACCTGGGTTCAACTTCCAGCACCTATATGGTGGCCCATCTCCAGTTCCAGGGTATCAGACAGATAGACAGAGAGACAGACAGAGAGACAGAGATAAGGAAGGCAGGCCTCCCTGGTCTTTCTTTCTTTCTTATCCTTTTTAAAAAATGTTTATATATTTATTTATTTATTTATTTATTTATTTATTTATTTATTTATTTATTTATTTATTAGATATAAGTACACTGTGTCTGTCTTCAGACACTCCAGAAGATGGTGTCAGATTCTGGATAATCTAAATCCCTCTTATGGTCTGTATATGATGTACATAAACACAGCCTCACATATACTTCAAAAATTTAAAGATGTATGGGGTCACTGAAAGGGCTCAACAATTAACAGCATTATCTCCTCTTCCAGACAACCTGGGATCAACTACCAGCAACTATATGGTGGCTCATCTCCAGTTCTAAGGTATCAGACAGAAAGACAGACAGACAGACAGACAAGGGTGGCAGGCCTGCCTGGTTTTTTTTCTTTCTCATCCTTTTTAAAAATGTTTATTTATTTATTTATGTATTTATTAAATATAAGTACACTTTAGCGGTCTTCAGACACTCCAGGAGAGGGTGTCAGATTCTGGATAATCTAAATCCCTCTTATGGTGTGCATATGATGTACATAAACACAGACTCACATTTACTTCCAAAAATTTAAAGATGTGTGGGGCCACTGAAAGGGCTCAACAATTAACAGCATTGTCTCCTCTTCCAGAGAACCTGGGATCAACTACCAGCAACTATATTGTGGCCCATCTCCAGTTCCAGTGGATCAGAAAGACAGACAGACAGACAGACAGAGATAAGGATGCCAGGCCTGCCTGGTCTTTCTTTATTTCTTATCCTTTAAAAAAAATGTTTATTTATTTATTTATTTATTTATTTATTTATTTATTTATTTATTTATGTATTTATTAGATATAAGTACACTGTAGCTGCCTTCAGACACTCCAGAAGAGGGTTTCAGATTCTGGAGAATCTAAATCCCTCTTATGGTCTGCATATGATGTACATAAACACAGCCTCACATATACTTCTAAAAATTTAAAGATTGGTGGGACCACTGAAAGGGCTCAACAATTACCATCACTGTCTCCACTTCCAGAGAACCTGGTATCAACTATCAGCAACTATATAGTGGCCCACCTCCAGTTCCAGGGGATCAGACAGACTGTCAGACAGACAGACAGAGATAAGGATGGCAGGCTTGCCTGGTCTTTCTTTCTTTCTTATCCTTTTGAAAAAATGTTTGCTTATTTTTTTATTTATGTATTTATTAGATATAAGTACACTCTAGCTGTCTTCAGACACTCCAGAAGACGGTGTCAGATTCTGGAGAATCTAAATCCCTCTTTTGGCCTGCATATTATGTACATAAACACAGACTCACGTATACTTCTAAAAATTTAAAGATGTGTGGGGCCACTGAGAAGAATGGGAGGGTAGGGAAGTGGGGGGAGGTATGGGGGACTTTTGGGATAGCATTGGAAATGTAATTGAGGAAAATATGTAATAAAAAAAACAGTGAAAAACAAAACAAAACAATTAAAAGCATTGTCTCCTCTTCTAGAGAATCTGGGATCAACTACCAGCAACTATATGGTGGCCCTTCTCCAGTTCCAGGGTATCAGACAGACAGACAGACAGACAGACAGAGATAAGGATGGCAGGCCTGCCTGGTCTTTCTTTCTTTCTTATCCTTTTTAAAAAAATGTTTATTTATATATTTATTTATTTATTTATTTATTTATTTATTTATTTATTTATTTATTAGATATAAGTAAACTGTAGCTATCTTTAGACACTCCAGAAGAGGGTGTCAGATTCTGGAGAATCTAAATCCCTCTTACGATCTGCATATGATGTATATAAACACAGCCTCACATTTTCTTCTAAAAATTTAAAGATGGGTGTGGCTTGGAATAAGATGAGTAACCCTGAAAAAGTCAAAAAATGAAAAATCACACTGTAGGATTTGGAATATGGTGAGAAACCCTGAAAAAGTCGAAAAATGAGAAAAGCATGCAGGAGTACCTGGAATATGGTGAGAAACACTGAAAAAGTCTTAAATGAGAATATCACACTCTAGGACTTGGAATATGGTGAGAAACCCTGAAAATGTCGAAAAATGAGAAAATCATGCAGTAGGACCCAGAATATGGTGAGAAACCCTGAAAAAAAAGTCAAAAAATAAGAAAATCACGCAGTAGGACCTGGAAGCTGGTGAAAAACCCTGAAAAAGTCGAAAAATGAGAAAATCAATCTGTAGGATCTGGAATATGGTGAGAAACCCTGAAAAATTCGAAAAAAGCAAAAATCACACTCTAGGACTTGGAATATGTTGAGAAACCCTGAAAAAGTCAAAAAATGAGAAAATCACACTGTAGGACTTGGAATATGGTGAGAAACCCTGAAAAAGTCGAAAAATGAGAAAATCACACTGTAGGACTTGGAATATGGTGAGAAACCCTGAAAAAGTCGAAAAATGAGAAAATCACGCAGTAGGACCTGGGATTTGGTGAGAAACACTGAAAAAGTCTTAAAATAGAAAATCACACTGTAGTACTTGGAATATGGTGAAAAATACTGAAAAAGTCTTAAAATGAGAAAATCACACCTTAGGACCTGGAATATGGTGAGAAACCCTGAAAAGGTCAAAAAATGAGAAAAATCACACTGTAGTACATGGAATATGGGTAGAAACTCTGAAAAAGTCGCAAATTATAAAATGACAGTGTAGGGCCTGGGATATGTTGAGAAAACCTGAAATATTCGAAAAATGAGAAAATGACAATGTAGAACCTGGAATACCATAAGAAACCCTGAAAAAGTTAAAAAATGAGAAAAGGACACTCTAGGACTGGAATATGGTGAGAAACCCTGAAACATCGAAAAATGAGAAAATCATGTAGTAGGACCCAGAATATGGTGAGAAATCCTGAAAAAAGTCGAAAAATGAGAAAATCACGCAGTAGGACCTGGAAGCTGGTGAGAAACCCTGAAAAAGTCGAAAAATGAGAAAATCAAACTGTAGGACCTGGAATATGTTGAGAAACCCTGAAAAATACGAAAAAGGCAAAAATCACACTCTAGGACTTGGAATATGATGAGAAACCGTGAAAAAGTCAAAAAATGAAAAAATCACACTGTAGTATCTGGAATATGGTGAGAAACACTAAAAAAGTATTAAAATGAGAAAATCACCCAGTAGGACCTGGAATGAGGTGAGAAACCCTGAAACAGTCGAAATATAAGAAAATCAAACTTGTAGTACATGCAATATGGTGACAAACACTGAAAAAGTCGAAAAATGAGAATATCACACTCTAGGATTTGGAATATGATGAGAAACCCTGAAAAATTCAAAAAATGAGAAAATCACACTGTAGGACTTGGAATATGGTGAGAAACCCTCAAAAAGTCGAAAAATGAGAAAATCATGCACTAGGATCCAGAATATGATGAGAAACACAGAAAAAGTCTTAAAATGAGAAAATCACACTGTAGGACCTGGAATATGGTAAGAAACCCTGAAAATGTCGAAAAATGAGAAAATGACACTGTAGGAGCTGGAATATGGTGAGAAGTCATGAAAAAGTCAAAAAAAAAAAAAGAAATACACACTTGTAGGACTTGCAATATGGTGAGAGACCCTGAAAAAGTCTTATAATGAGAAAATCACACTGTAGGACTTGGGATATGGTGAGAAATCCTGAAAAGGTCGAAAAATTAGAAAATCAAACTGTAGTACCTGGTATATGGTGAGAAACACTAAAAAAGTATTAAAATGAGAAAATCACACAGTAGGACCTGGAATATGGTGAGAAACCCTGAAACAGTTCAAAAATAAGAAAATAAAACTTGTAGTACATGCAATATGGTGAGAAACACTGAAAAAGTCGAAAAATGAGAATATCACACTCTAGGACTTGGAATATGATGAGAAACCCAGAAAAAGTCTAAAAATGAGAAAATCACACTGTAGGACTTGGAATATGGTGAGAAACCCTGAAAAAGTCGAAAAATGAGAAAATCACACTGTAGTACCTAGAATATGGTGAGAAACACTGAAAAAGTCTAAAAATAAGATAAAACTTGTAGTACCTGAAATATGATGAGAAACCCTGAAAAAGTCAAAAAATTAGAAAATCAAATTGTAGGAACTGGAATATGCTGAGAATCCCTGAAAAATTCGAAAAATGCGAAAATCACACTCTAGGACTTGGAATACGATGAGAAACCCTGAAAAAGTCAAAAAATGAGAAAATCACACTGTAGTACCTGGAATATGGTGAGAAACACTGAAAAAGTCTAAAAATAAGATAAAACTTGTAGTACCTGAAATATGGTGAGGAACCCTAAAAAAGTCGAAAAATGAGAAAATCACACTGTAGGACTTCGAATATGATGAGAAACCGTGAAAAAGTAAAAAAATGAGAAAAATACACTGTAGGAGCTGGAATATGGAGAGAAACCCTGAAAAGGTTAAAAAATTAGAATATCACAATTGTAGGACCTCCAATATGGTGAGAAACCCTGAAAAAGTTGAAAAATGAGAAAACCACACTGTAGGACCTGGAATATGGTGAGAAACACTGAAAAATTCAAAAAATGAGAAAATCACACAGTAGGACCTAAATATGGTGAGAAACCTTGAAACAGTCGAAATATAAGAAAATCAAACTTGAAGTACCTGCAATATGGTGAGAAACCCTGAAAAAGTCGAAAAATGAAAAAATCACACTGTAGGATTTGGAATATGATGAGAAACCATGAAAAAGTCAAAAATGAGAAAATTATACTGTAGTAGTTGGAATGTGGTGAGAAAAACTGAAAAAGTCGAAGAATAAGAAAATCACACAAGTAGGACCTCCAATATGGTGAGAAACCCTGAAAAAGTCGAAAAATGAGAAAATTACAGAGTAGGACATGGAATATGGTAAGAAACCCTTTAAAAGTCGGAAAAAGAGAAAATCACACTGTAGGATTTGGAATAAGATGAGAAAACCTGAAAAAGTCAAAAAATGAGAAAATCACACTGTAGTACCTGGAATATTGTGAGAAAACACTGAAAAAGTCTAAAAATGAGAAAATCACACAGTAGGACTTGGAATATGGTGAGAAACCCTGAAACAGTCGAAAAATAAGAAAATCAAACTTGTAGTACCTGCAATATGGTGAGAAAACCTGAAAAAGTCGACAAATGAGAAAATCATACTGTAGGACCTGCAATAGGGTGAGAAATTCTGAAAAAGTCAAAAAATGAGAAAATCACACTGTAGGACTTGGAATATGATGAGAAAACCTGAAAAAATCTAAAAATGAGAAAATCACACTGTAGGAGCTGGAATATGGTGAGAAACCCTGAAAAGTCAAAAAAAGAGAAAAATCACACTGTAGGACCTGGAATATGGTGAGAAAACATGAAAAATTCAAAAAGGAGAAAATCACACTCTAGGACTTGGAATATGATGAGAAAACCTGAAAAAGTCCAAAAATGAGAAAATCACACTGTAGGACTTCGAATATGGTGAGAAACTCTGAAAAAGTCAAAAAA